>NC_056748.1:1106579142-1106716642 GCF_019279795.1 Protopterus annectens | reverse complement strand
TCGGCTGGAGAGTCGATTATGGCGCCCAGTTTGCAGTCATCTGTGAACTTGGTCAGCCACAGTCCTTCCTTGTTGGCCTGTACCTCCGAGAAATATATACCAAACAAGAGAGGTCCCAGGACTGAGCCTTGTGGGGCACCACTTGTAACTGGTTTGGAGTCTGACATGGCTCCAGCAATTCTAACCATGTGGGTTCTGTCCTTGAGCCAGTTTGCAATCCATCTAGTGACATAGGGGTTTATATTTAAGCTAGTGAGCTTATCTATAATGCCCGAGTGGGGTATTGTATTGAAGGCTTTTGCGAGGTCCAGGTAGGCTGTGTGGACCACCTTCCCCTTGTCAATGGCCTTGGTGACTGTTTCAAAGAAATCAACCAGGTTTAAGAGGCAGGATCTGCCCTTAACAAAGCCGAACTGGGTAGAATCCAGTGTCTGTAGGTCCCCAATATCTTTATTTATGAGGTCCATGATGATCCTTTCCATAGCTTTGCAGACCAGGCTAGTCAGGCTTATGGGGCAATAGTTTCCAGGATCAGTTGAGGCACCACCTTTATGGAGAGGGACCACTGTTGCTGTACGCCACTCTTTGGGCACATATCCTGTAGTAAGGCTGAGATTGATGCTGTGTTTTTTGCTTTGGAGAGGGCGGCTCTTACCTGAGCATCTGAGATGTCAGGAGGGCAGCACTCTGCTGGGATAGATATTTGCCCTTTTGGTGGGGAGGGGGGTAGAAGTTTGCGCTGAACCTGTCAGCTTGTCTGTGGGTTCGGTGTATTTTTTGTCATTTTGGACTAATTCTGAGCATGTCTGGGAATTACCACCCAGGTTCCTAACATAACTAAAGAAAGCCTTGTGATTATCCTTAGTGTCCTGTGCAATTTTTCTCTCGAAGCTGGCCTTAGACAATTTTATGAGTGCCCATAGTTTTTTGCTAATACTGATCAGTGATCCCTTCCCTTTTTGGGATTTTGCTCTATCATTTAGTAGCTTCCTCCTTCTATTGTATAGTTTGTTTATGGCTGGGGTCCACCAGACAGGACGTCTGCCTTTGGAGGATTGGGTCTTGGTTTTATTTGGGATCGCATGATCCATGCATTCCTGAAGGTGTTCATAGAATGCATTTATAAAGGATTCTCCGGTCTGGGCCGTATTTTCCACAGGCCCGGGGGCTTTGAAGGATTCCACCTCAGTTTTGAGGAGTGTGAAATTTGCTTTAGAGAAGTTTTTCACTGTGGTTTTCTGGGCAGGTGGTGGGGTCAGGATGTGAATATCCAGTGAGATTAGTTTATGGTCTGATCTTACCAGTGAGGGATACACTTCTGGTCTGGAGCATAGAGTCCCCATATTGGTGATGATCAGGTCCAGTTCCCCTCTTGTGGGAGTGGTAACAAGTTGTTCCATAGCATTTGAGTTTATAAATTCTAGGAACCTTTGGGCTAGGGTGTTGGAGCTAGAGTAATGCTCCCAGTCTATGTTTGGGTAGTTGAAGTCACCCAATATAATGGTGTTTGGAGAGACCTTCATATTTTCCAGTGTTCTCAGGAAGGCCGAGTGGGGTTCCTGGGTTTGGGAGGGTGGTCTGTAGCAGGCTATAAACTGGAAGGCAGTTTTACCCACTGTTAGTTGCACATGGATAGTCTCTGATGCTTCGTGCTTTGCCACCAACCTGGAGGTGTGGGTATCTTTGATGAATATCGATACTCCCCCTCCTTTTGTGGTTCGGTCCAAGTTTTGGGGCCGAAAAGCATGGTATGAAGTATAACCTGGTAGTGCTGGGGTGCTCTCGGGAGCCCTGAACCAGGTTTCTGTTACTGCACAGATATAGATGTTCTTCATGCTAAGGAGAGTTTCGAGTGCGTGCATCTTGAGGTTTAGACTTCTGGCATTGAGCAGCATTACTCTTAGTTTCTTATCCCTTGTGATACCTATGGAGGTGGGTTTGTCTTTTGAGTCTTGCCTAAAAAAGGCACTATGGGGGTAGCAAGAGCCTTTGCCAATATCTGAAAGCCCAGGGGTGACAGATGCAAGCCATCCCTGGCGAAGCATCGTGGCTTGTCGAGCATATCATCCCAAGCTGACAGGCATTGGATCCCCTTTGAATGACACCAGTACTTAAGCCAATTGTTGAAATTGATCATCTTGTCTTCATATTGTGGCATCATTCTTGGTGAGGGTAATATGCTACTCAAGGTCAGGGTCATACCGGCCTGGGCTACATGCTCAGAGAGCTCCTCTATGTTTCTTTTCATGTAGTCCAGGGAGGTATGTCTCAGGTGATTCACACCAGCATGGACAATGACTGAGTCATATTTGTACTTGCCTTGGAGTGACCTGAGTGCTTGTGTTATGTGGCGGATCCTAGCGCCTGACAGGCTGCTCACCGTGACCCTCTCCTTGTTCAGCCTGGTGAGCGGGACGTCAGTGTGCCTGACGATAGAGTCACCTATTACAAGTGTATCAGGTGTGTTGTTTAGTCTTAAGGGCTGTGACTGTTCGGCACACTGGCTTTGTGAGATATGTGTTGCACGTGTTTTGTTTTGGGGTAGCGGTTGCTTGGGTGTCTGCTTTGGAGGTCTCTGCTGCTTAGGCAGATCTTTATTTAGAGCCTCCGAGTATGTTTTTGTGTGATTATGTGTTTGGTTTGCTGTCGTGGTACGTCTATGTGAGACTGGAATTGTAGTGAGTGTGGTTTCCTTCTCCTCCTGACTGGTTATGCCAGTACTGAGTTGAGAGAGCTTAGCCTCCAGTTTGGCTTTATGGTTGCATCTCTCACATGTGTTGGAATTTGTTGGGAGGAGGAGAGGGTTGTCTGTGTACATGAGGCAGTTGTGACATTGCCTCAAGATTCCCAGATTCACCAGCTGGACCGGAGAGGAGATTGACAACTGACCTTTGGACATGCTAGAATAGTATTGGGAATTCCTTTATAATTGAAAACAAGGGCCAGTGGGGAGTGAGGGTGTAGTGCTTTTATTTTTTAGTGCTGACTTAAGTCAGCAAAGTGCCAGGTAACTTAAGTGCAATGTGTTACAGGTAACTTAAATGCAAAAACGACAAACAGTAACTTTCTTTCAAGTGAAACAAGGAAATAAGTACAGTAAGCAATGCAGATATCACTAGTGATCCACAGAAGCGCTGAGAAGCCGCGTATTAGGTGGAATTAGCATTCCAGGGAAATAACAAGCAAACAAACAACAAGCATATAAACAAAGCTAGATTCAGCAGGCCTGGATCTAGTCTATGCTACAGAAAACAAGGTGTACCAATTTCAGTAAGATACAGTTCAAATATTCAGGCACTATAAACCTTTAACCAGAAATTCCCAGCTCAGAAGGGTAGAGTCCAGCCTCTTCTCCCACAAGAGTGCAGACCACGAACCTTCTTAATGTAAAATAACTAGCCTGAAGCCCAAGTGCTTAAACCAGAACTAATACACTTTATGAATAACAGACACTGGGCTCTCAATCAGCAGTTTCCAACTTAGAAGGATGAAAGCTACCTGTCCTGCCACCACAGTGCATGCCACAAACCTTCCTAATGTAAAACAACTGGTCTGAAGCCCAAGTGCTTAATCCAAAAGACTTAGAATGATAGCTACACTTTAATCAAGTTACTATCAAGCAGTAATAAATACAATTGAATACTTTAGAGAATGCCTGGATTAGTGCTCAAGTTACACAAACAACGCTAGATCCAGCAGGCCCGAATCCAGTCTATGCCACAGCAAACAAGGTGCACCAACTTCAGTAAGAAGCAGTTCAGATATGCATGCACTATAAGCCTTTAACCAGAAATTCCCAGCTCAGAAGGGCAGAGTCCAGCCTCTCCTCCCACAAGAGGAGAAGGTAGATATGTTATTATCTCCTTCCCATTATGAATGTCTTCTCATCATATCATTTGCAGTAGAGGGTGGCCTCCTCTCCAGTGGCCAGCCTCTCAGCTGGTATCCTGCTTGCCTTCCTGCAGGCCTGCCTGATCATATCAGTTATATGCATCTAACATTACAGTGTGGTGGAATTCTACCCAGTAGAACCATGACGTCATGGAGCAATGTGTCCCAGGCAAGGCCCTGTAGTGACTGGTAGCACCCCCTGTTCTGAACAGGTAGCACCGTGGATCCTGTGTGTTCATAAAAAGATGTTATTCTTCACTCAGTTGAAATTTTCTGTTTCTCATCCATAGAACCAAGTTGCACTTGAATATGGACAGGGATGAGCTTTGTTTTATGTAGAAAGGGAGTCTGCTACAGAACAATATCCTCCGTGAGATATACCTGTCCATCCAAACCATTCTGTTGATGCTGTAGAAGAGGTTTAGATCCCTACAGTGAGTATTTCTGATGTAATTTCACTTGCTGATGTGTAGTAAATCCATCAATATTGGGTCAGAGGATGCATTGTATGCCAGATACAGATCACCTTTTAGCAGTCTGAAGGATGCCAAGTATATTGACATGTTGTTTAGGCCTTGTATTCTTTTAGTAAAGTATCTCTGTAGGCATTCCAGTGGTTACATGTGCCTGGACAGATAGATCCAAGTACAAAAAGAAAGGAATGTGTAAACACAATCCACAGGTGAAACAAAAGCAACTTCCCAAAAACAAAACAAACAAAAAAAAAAACGGACTAATGAAGTAAGAAAGTATATAAATATTTTATTAAAACATACAGATCCACAAAGCATTCAGGTGCTAGACCCTTCTTCAGTGTAATCAAAATAACAATACCAATCATTCAATTAAATACTTAAGAAAAACACAGCCAACCAATCAAATCCCGTCTGATTAAGTACTTAAAAACTCTAAAAGCACATATTCAAAACACCACTTTAGAAATATATGTAAGTGAACACTTAAAGGAATACATTAAAAATAAAAATGTATAAACACAGAAATATATATATAATATAGATATATAGATATATAGATATATATGTATAGACGGTTTACCATTACAAAGCCGAATCACAGTGGTGTGATTGCTCATATGAGCGAATCATAAACACGAAAATGAAAACAGCGACAGTTTTAAATGTTTGAAAATCAGCAAATCGAAAAGCAGATTCACTGATTTTCAAACATTAATGTCGAAAAAATATCTAATGAAGTGTAAAGCAGGGGGCAAGCCCCACCCCCCATCTTAATATTCTAACTCCAAGATCGCACTACAGTGGGGAAAGGGACCATTTTCCGATCCCCACTATAGTGCAATCTGCCCCAAAATGTCGAATGTGCAATGAGCAAATGCCACTGTGCATTTGCTCAGTGCACATTCAAACCTTTTTCCGTTTGGCGTTTGCAAACTTTGCAAACTGCCTTTTGGACAATTGCTGTTCACCCATGTGCAATACGCACACAAACCTGTATAGACATACATGCAAACACACTAAATTCTGACTGCATCTGTTTCTTTTTTAAAATGGGCCGAATGCAAACTGTTGAATTTAATGGACAGATATATGCCAAAGTGGGCATTATGCTCAATGACTGACCTAATGAGGGCTGAGTAAAGAGGGACAATGACATCCCTAAATTCCCTAGATCTGAATAAATTATTTATGGCTCTTTCTCCCTACTTTGCTATTCCCTTCTCCAGTGTTTCTTAAATGTTTCCACATACTTTCAATAACAAATGCTGTTCCTATGCACATGGCTTTGTATATCCACCTTTACCATATCTTCACTGCTGAGCTATGGCTGTTCACATAGTTTTGTGTATCCGCCATCAGCATGTACTCATTGAGATATGGCTATGCTCACAGTTTTGTGTATCTACCATCACCATGTACTCACTGTTGAGATATGGTTATGCTTGTGGTTTTGTGTGTCTACCATCACCATGTACTCCTTGATGAAATATGGCTATGCACATGGTTTTTTGTATCCACTATTACTATGTCTTCATTGTTGAGATATGGCTGTGCACATGGTTTTGTGTATCCACCATCACCATGTACTTGTTGAGATATGGCTATGCTCATAGTTTTGTGTGTCTACTATCACCATGTACTTGTTGCTGAGATATGGCTTTGCACATGGTTTTGTGTATCCACCATCACCATGTGCTCATTGTTGAGATATTTATTTTTATTTATTATTTATTTGTTTTTTGTTAACTAGGTTAGTTCAACTGAGCTACATGACCCATTTTTCAGTGGAGACCCAAGGAGAAAATCTCCACAAAAAACAAACACAATATGATTATCTATTCAAGCAATATTAACAATATATAATAATGGACATATATACAGAAAACAAATGTAGTGGCACAGTAGGGATAAAATAGGGCATGAAGAGTTTTATACAAAAGAATCACACAAATAACCCATTTTTTCATTCTAACATAACAAGTATACCTGAGATATACCAGTTTAGAAGAGAAAATTAAAAAAAGAAGAACAAGAAGTTGATAATAGTGAGGTAGAAATGAGACAAATTAAGGGAGAAATATTTTTCTAAGAAAAAAGAAGAACCGGAAGTTCCAAAAACCAAAACCGATAAACTGTATAACACAAAGACGGAAAGGAAAGAACTTCAGAGCGGAGTGCCACTCTAATTGAACTTTATTAATGTAAAACAATTAAAAAGTTAAGCACTTTCATCCTCAGGTTGTCAGGACTTCTTCAGAACACATAACACGAAAATACAGGTCATTATATACCCCTCAAGGCCAGTACACAGTATGCTAATAAGTGCAATCTAATTATCTAATTAATTAATTAAGTAGGCATAACAAGGCCAAGGCACCCTAACCCTTTTGTCCACTGACACATGTTGTATAAATGAATACCTATCTAATGTCATAAGATTTTTTAGAAAGACATGTTGGTGAATAAAACCACACCAAAAGACAACAATATATAACCCCCATTAAAACATATTGAAAAATAGTATTAGGAGCAAAATCACACTCTCCCCTTCCAGAGGAACAAAGCCTAAAATAATAAAGCATTCACTTGCCCATAAACTCAAAACATATGCAGACATCTATATAGAAATGTTCTGCTTAAATAAATAAAACAGGTTTACATCACATAAAAAAATAACAGGCTGTTAACCTTGGAATACTAGTGATTGACACATTTTTATTCAGTCCAGGGGCTTGTTTGGCATTAGTTTTTAACTGCCATTTCAAGTCAAGGAACTCCTGATCAATTACATAGAACTTAAAATGTGTGGGGTTTAGCTTGATGTGTCTGAACAGGGCATTCCTATCTCCTTTCTTTATATCATAATCATATTGGTACATCCTTTGCCTAATCAACCATTTGATTTTCCCAATATAAAATGCAGGGCAATAGACACATAAAGGCAAATAAATTACACCCCTGCTATTGCAAGAAAATCTTTGATTAAGATGGATTTCACTATAGCTTTTTACATAAAATGAGGTCCCTTCTCCCTAATGAGGTTGATTAGGCAAAGGATATAAAGAAAGTGGTGCCATATTAGGTAAAGAGGCTGATGTGCCAAAATTGTTAGTGTTTGTGTAGTGGGTAGACTGGGTAACTTGACAGAATTTTTTCTTGTCATGAATAATGTGTTTTTAGTGAGGATTCTTAGTTCTTTGAATTTGAGGAGAAGAGAGGATGATTTAGACTTTAATTATTGCTTCCAAGTATTGTCTCTGAATTTCATAATGGAAAGGGTGTTTTTGGTGAGCCAGGGAGTGGGTTTAGTTTTAACTCTAATTTTTCTTACAGGTACTAGGTTGTTTAGTATGTTAAAGAAGGTATTATTAAACTCAATAACAGCTTCATTTAGAGGAAGGTCACAGAGGTGTGACCAATTAATAAGAGAAAGTTGGTTGTTAAAGGTTTCTTCATTAAAGCTAGCCAGAATGTGGTATTCTCTATAGAGAAGGGTTTTGGTAGTCTGGGAGGGCAACCTTTGAATGAATATAAGGAGGTGGACACTTAATGAGTTAGATAACTTGGTAGGATTGTGGTAGTGATCAGGTTTGGATGTTAGTATCCAATCTAGAGTTGAGGAGGAGTTTTTGTTAATATGGGTGGGGGTTGTGATAAGTTGACTGAAACCATAAAGGTTGACACTAATAGTGGGAGAATTTTTTGATAGTTTATTCCAATCAATGTTAATGTCTCCTAGTATGATTGTCTCTTAGGGCAAATGTTGGGAGATCCAGGATAAAATGGATTCAAGAATAGGTATATTGTTGGCAGATGGAATATAAACAGCAGCAATAGAAATGTTTTGTGCAAGTTAAGGTGACAGTTGAGGGTGATAAGCTCAGCTGGATGGAAGTCAGGGAGGGGGAATGAGAGGGGAGAGAGGCTGAGTAGCTCTGAGTCCAGAATGGCAACACCTCCTCCTTTTTTATAGCCTGTCATTGTGAAAGATGTTGTTACCAGGGGGGAGAATTTCGGAGTTGGAGAAATGACGTTTGAGCCAAGTTTCAGAAAATGTTAAAATGTGAGGAGAATGATGGGTTATTCTAGTCTGTATTTCAGTAATTTTATTGGTTAGACTTTGTAGGTTTATGGAGTAGATAGATGTAGTTGGCTGGAGAGGAGGGGATTTGATTTATAGTAAGTGAGGTGGTAGCAGTAACTAGTATGGATTAGGCTGGGATTGGAGTGGATGTCGTGGATGTCCCCATCTAGCATGAGGTTTTAAAGAAGAAAGTTGGGTTTAGTGAAATATAAATAAAGGTTAGAGGATTTTAACTTGTATTTGGGAGTATATCAAGTATGGCTGAAGCATTTTATTTTGAAAAACTGAGTGTAGGAGGTATTATAGAGTGAGGGAGATATTAGGAAGGGCAGGGCAGTATCACAAGATGGAGTATCATGTGAAAGAGTGAGAGATGGTGACAAATAGAATAGTTTAGTGTGATAAGATAAGCATGAAAGAATGAGGAGAAAGGGGGTAAGGAGGAAGTTCACTAACATTTTGAGGCATGTTAAGGGTAATTACAGGTAGATGAGTGACAGCAGAGGTGACAGATAGGAGTTTGAGTAAGTTGTTCAGGTAGATAGAGGGAAGAGGTGGGTAGAGAAGAGGAAGACATAAATATTTTAATAGATGGAAAGAATACGTAGGACAGAGCAAGGAAGAAAGTAATTAGAGTCTGGGAGTGATGTGGCTGTGGGTGGAATGAGTAGTACGGGAAGAGAGAGAGAAAGGGAAGGATTAGACTTAGGGTAATGATGGGCTATTATTGGTAAAATTGGAGGTGGGGGGAGGGATTCAACAAGGGGTATAACAGATAAATTTAGGGTATTCGTGGGTGGGTGGAAAAGGGGGTAGGGGAGCGCATTGAGACCAAGCATGGTGAGGGTGAACAGAGAGGGTAGACCGAGGACATGATGTGAGGCAGAGTTTCAGAAACAATCAGTCAATACATGAATTTGGCAAGGTAGGTTAATTGATTAAATGTACAATGTATCTGGTCTGGCACTACTCGCAAGTACTTATAGGAGTCGTCCACGAAGTGGAAAAACAAAATATTTGCAACCAGCTATTATTTCAAAGTCATAAGCTTTTGTTGCTTAATTAGAAAGAAATTCCTATGCCAGCTGTTCAGCAATTTAGGGTCAATTTATGGTCAAAAAAAGTGTACTATGCAAAAATTCACAGGACCCAATCTAAGCAGCACATTTTCTTGAGAGTCTATCTGTATAATGCTACACTACATTTGATTTAAATGGCTAAGGGATGGTGGTGGGGGGTTGTGGTGGTGAGATTGCAGCTGATGACTCAAGGCTGCAAGTCCCCTTTACAAGAGTCATACTATATTTGAGAGACAGAGAAATGGGTTTAGTTAAGAGAAATCTACATATCACTTAAGATTTACAATTCTGGTTGTATTGCTACTCGTAGACCTCGAAGGTTTGATACGTTAGGTGGAAATGCAGTTCTGGCCGTGTTCACAGGAGGAGGGAACCCAGTAGGTAGTGTTCACTTTGGACTGAAAAAGATGATAGAAGAAGTGGGTATGACTGCAGAAATCACAAACAATTTCACTTTAAAAGAACAGTCATTTCCAGGTAAAAAGAATTATCAACAGTACACAACATGTATTTGCTTATACAAAGATCAAATATAATGAATCAATAGAACACGCATTCATTGGTCTCTGTACTCTAACAGTTCCTAGAAGTATAAGATAATGGTCTGGTTATTTCACAGGACTTTCAGTTTACCACATTGTGGGCACTACTCACAAGTACTTATAGGAGTCATCCACCAAGTAGAAAAGCAAAATATATGCAACCAGTTTTTATTTCAAAGTCATAATCTTTTGCTGCTTAATTAGAAAGAAATTCCTATGCCAGTTGCTTAGCAATTTCGGCTCAAAGAAATAAGTACTATGCCAAAATTCACAAGACCTTGTGCAAGCAGCACACTTCCTTGAGAGTCTATGAATATAATGCTACACTACATTTGATTTCAATGGCTAAGGGATGGTCGGGAGGGTTGTCGGGGGTAGGTTGCAGCTGACGGCTGAGGGTAGCAAGTGCCCTTACAAGCGTCACACTGTATTTGAGAGACAGAGAAACAGGTTTGGTTAAGAGAAACCTACATATCACTTGAGGTTTAGAGTCCTGATCATGCTGCTACTCACAAACCTCAAAGGTTATATATTTTAGGTGGAAATGCAGTTATGGCCTCATTCACTGGGGAAGGGAACCCAGTAGCTAGTGTTCATTGCAGAATATCACTTAAGGTTTAGAGTTCCTGTTGTACTGCTACTCTCAAATCTCAAAGGTTAGATATGTTAGGTGGAAATGCAGTTCTGGCCACATTCACAGGGGGAGGGAACCCTGTTGCTTGTGTTCACTTAGGGTTTAGAGTTTCAGTCGTACTGCTTCCCGCAGACCTTAAGGTTAGATACTTTAGGTGCTAATGCAGTTCTGGCCATGTTCGCAAGGGGAGGGAACCCAGTAGGTAATGCTCAGTGTTGAATATCACTTAAGGTTTAGAGTTCCAGTCATATTGCTACTCGCAGACCTCAAAGTTAGATACTTTAGGTGGAAATGCAGTTCTGGCTGCATTTGCAAGGGGTGGGAACCCAGTAAGTAATGCTCATTGTGGAATATCACTTAATGTTTAAAGTTCCAGTCATACTGCTACTCGCAGACCTCAAAGGTTCAATATTTTAGGTGGAAATGCAGTTCTATCCACTTTAATGTGGGGGGGTGTCTAGTAATTAGTTTTCACTGTGGAATATTACCTACGGTTTAGATTTCCAGTCATACTTCTATTCACAGATATGGCTATGCAGATGGTTTTATGTATCCACTATCACCATGTACTCACTGCTGAGATATGGCTATGCTCATGGTTTTGTGTGTCTACTACTAGCATGTACTCATTTTTGAAATATGGCTGTGCTCATGGTTTTGTGTATCCACCATCACCATGTACTCATTGTTGTGATATGGCTATGCTCATGTTTTTTTTTTTCAGTCTACCATCACCATGTACTCATTTTTGAAATATGGGCATACTCATGGGTTTGTGTATCCAGCATCACCATGTAGTCATTGTTGTGATATGGGCATACTCATGGGTTTGTGTATCCACCATCACCATGTACTCATTGTTGAGATATGGCTGGCCTCATGGTTTTGTGTTTCCACCATCACCATGCAGTCATTGCTGAGATATGGCTATGCACATGGTTTTGTGTATCCACCATCACCATGCACTTGTTGAGATATGGCTATGCACATGGTTTTGTGTATCCACCATCACCATGTATTTGTTGAGATATGCTCTTTTATCCTTCTTATACTGCTACATCTCTTCATTATATCAGTTTTCTTCATATTTTTCTTGCTACTAAAACCTTTATACTATGCAAAATCTTATCTTATTCTACTGAGTATAGCATTTAGCTAATTATTTTTTTAAACATTGTATTCGTATACATGCCATTTGTGTCAACTTTATATAAACATAATTTACAACTGTTCTATATTTACTTGCAAGTTTCGCTATCAATGTATTATGCTGAAAAAGGGCCTTGGACCAGCCCATCCTCCTGGTAAACAAACAAACAAATAAATGCATACTGTAAAGTTTGATTCATAGGTAAATACTAGGTTATCAGTATTTAGGCTGTTACACGTCTAGCCAGTAACCAGAGGTGAGAATCGATCCCTGTACTTTGTATCTGTGAAGTAAATACCATAACCCTTATATTTGTTTTTCAAGTACACTTGAATTCACAGTCTGAGACTTCCCAGATGATACTCTCTGAATCGAGTATTTCCAATGTTTAGGGCGGGAGGATTAAGGTTTTTGGTTTAGGGAGTGATCGGGGACTATAGGGAGAGGGAGGAGTGGAGATTTAGGGTAAGTGAGTCAGTACTTGGGTTGGAAATTATGTAGAAGTTTTAGGGTTAGAGTTTCAGTTCTAATAGGGCTGTATAGTTTTATAGGTAAGACTGGGCAAGTGGGATTTTGTGCACTTGCTCTTTCAAGCAGGTGTGTAGCAAGCAAGTGTGTTGCAAGCTACTAACATATGAGCACATGTAGCAGGCCTACCAAGAACACATAAAATACATGCTTTAAAAGCTAAGCTCCTAACTTTTAGCCAACATTCATCTTTTCTACTTGTTCACACTACTAAATGCTTTCTTATACACACACTCTTCCAGCTTTAAGTTACATGTCTCCAGTACCAGGTTAAAGACCCCAAATCTTTGCCCCTGTGCAACTCTACATTAATATTCATCTGGTGTTTGTGTTTCCAGAACTGGTAGAAACAAAATCCAATAATTCAAGAAACCAGTGGATTGGACACTCTAAATTGACCCTAGGTGTGAGTGCGTACATGTGTGTGACTTCTGTGGAAGGTTGGGCGCTGGGCTGGCAGGTCAACACTGTAAAAAACTCCACTGCCAATCATGAGCTGACAGGTGATCCACTGTGGCGACCCCTAACTGGGAAAAGCCGGAAGGAGAAGAGTCATAGTTAAGCGCTTTCATCTACTTACAAAGATATCATCAGAAGAGTGACCATCAGAAGAGTGACCATATCTCTCAACCTCTTAAGCCTGACAGAATGGGGGGACAAAGACCCAAAAATAGGGACAGATTTTAAATACTGCTCTTATAAACTTAGAAAATTGCTAGAATAACAGGATTTGTCTTGGCATGCATTTTCTGATGGGTATGAAGTCTGAAACACAAATGTATATCATTATTTAGTGTCTTCAGTCCTCAGATCAACCCATAATTTGCCAGAAAAATCACACCGTACAAGCTCGTTTTTTTTAGTTCACTAGAAACTGAAATGTTGTCATTGAGACCAGGCGAATTGGCTGCACCGAGTCTGATTTGACAATACATTTCTCAGTACAAAAGTTTGTTTTGCCAGTCTCCCCTTCCCCCGAATATGGTTTAACCTGTATTTGTTCTAAAATTAAGAAAACAAACTTGTTAAACTCAGAACATATACTTGAGTGTCTGGCTAAAACACTCTTCATGTCTTGATGTTTTATTGTGTATAGGTGTTGGTAAATGTGCTTATTTAAGGCATTTTTAGTTGAGTATGTGTACTTCATATATAATATTTTTAGTTTTGCCTACATAAAATGCCACACATGAAGTACATGTAGCCAAATAAGCAATTCCTTGTGTGGCACAGTTGAAAGTGCCACCGTGCATGTTACCAACAATTTTGTCCATCAATTGACCTTGATAATTTATGTTTATATAGGGATATTGTGGACAATGACCACACTTCCATGTGTTTGAAACCCCCTTAGTTACTAATTCCAACCTCTCAAGGAGATTTTTGAAGTGCCCTATATCTTTATATATAAAGGAAGGATTTTCCAAAATGTAGTTCTTAATGGACTCATCATACTCATAATTCTTCCACATAATACATTCAGTCTCCTTTGCTGACTTTGTATTTTGGTTAAATAAAAGTGTTTCTAGAGTTCATGTGATCGCCTGACTAGCTGACTAGTTATTCATCTGGTGTTTGCTTACTCATGCAGTGTACGTCATGTGTTTGGTTAAGCTTTAATTTAGCTTCTTTTTCCTACTTTCTTAGTTTTTAATGTTTCTTTAAATAATTCTATATTGCACCATAATTGTAATATCAACAAAAATAGTTATATTTATCACAGCTCCAACATATTCAGTTTCTTTTTATTTTTTTATTTTTCTCTATAACCATTAGTAAACTATTAACATAAACTGATGGACACAGGATGTTCCTGCCAGCCTCTGACCGTTCAGGATTAGCATGGTTTACTGAACAAATTCCTTCCTACATCAGTTTTGTTTTTTAAACAAAACTCATAGCTTTCCTTTTCTTATGCAAAATGTTCATTCTCACCTTCTGATATGCTTTATTATGTTTAGGCATTTGCACATACCTTTCATAGGTTCATAGGTAGGTACTAGGCTATTGGCCCTAGGGCCTATACAAACCTAGCCAAAAAGGTACCTTGGCTTTCGCCACCCAAGAAAATTATTTTCCTGTGCCCCTGTCAAGCAGAACCACAGAAGTGATCCCCGGGGTGAATTTTGTATTACCCATTCAATCATCAAGATTTTTCTTGAAAAGTGTTAATGAGGACCTCTGTTTGACAAAGATAGGTAGTCTGTCCCAGAGTATGGGAAGTCTCTGGGGACATGAATCTATCCCTCCAGCATGTTCTGTTTATTGTGGTGACAAGGTTTAGGTCCCTAGAGCATGTAGCTTGGAGGGATTGGGATTTCTATAAGTGGAGCATGTCTAACAGCTCTGGGTATGACATAGCTTTGTATGTTAGGCAGAGATCGCCTCTGAGTAGGCGATATGCGACGGAGTAAAGCTGGAGTTTTTGAGACGGTCTGCGTAAGGCATCTGTTTGAGGCCAGTAGTCCTCTTTGTGAGGTATTTTTGCGGCCTTTCCAATTGTTGTAGATGTCTTGTGAGGTACATACCAAAAGGGGCGTTGTACTCTATAATGGGTCTAATGAGTGATGAGTAGAGGGGAACGATGACCTCTTTTTTTCTGGATGAGAAACCTTTTGTGATGAGGTGTGCCACGTAGAAGGAGAGACTACTGTCCACCTGTGTCCCAATGTCTCTTATCACAGTTTCAGTGTTAAGTAGACTACTGCCTATGTGGTAGTTCATGGGTACAGAGTGTTTACCAAAGGGGATGACAATGCACTTTTCTGCATTGAGCTTAAGACCATGTCTTTGACACCAGGCATCTGTCTAAGTGAGGCTGTTTTGTAGGATGTCCACATCATTAGGAGTTTCAATTATGGCTCCTAGTTTGCAATCATCTGTGAATTTAGTTAGCCAAAGACCTTTTGTGTTAGCCTGTACTTCAGAGAAGTAGATACCAAACAGGAGAGAACCCAGGACTGAACCCTGTGGTACTCCACTTGTCACTGGTCTGAAGTCTGATTTGGAGTCTGCTACTTTCACAGTGGGGGTTTTGTCCGTGAGCCAGTTGGCAACCCATCTTGTGACATAGGGATTTATATCTAGTTTAGTGAGTTTATCTATAATTCCAGAGTGGGGGATGGTGTCGAACGCCTTGGCGAGATCTAGATAGGCTGTGCGAACCACCTTACCCTCATCTATGGCTTTGGTGACTACTTCAAAGCAGTCTATCAGGTTTAGGAGACATGATCTGCCTTTTACAAACCCAAACTCTGTGGGGTCCAGAGTTTGGAGATCTCCAATGTCTTTTTTTATGAGTTCCATGATGATATATTCCATAGCCTTGCAGACGAGGCTCGTCAGGCTAATGTGGTGGTAGTTCCCAGGGTCTGTTCTGGTCCCCCCTTTGTGGAGTGGGTTAACTGTCGCGGTACGCCATTGAATGGGCACAAAGCCTGAGGTGAGGCTATGATTGAACATGGTACTTAGGTGGGGTGCCAGTTCATTCTGTAGTTCGTGTAGAAGGCAGCCTGGGATGTTGTCAGGTCCCATGGATGTTGTGTTCTTGGCTTTGGAGATTGAAGTTTTTTACCCGTGCAGCCATGATTACAGGAACTTTGCATTCTTCCGGTATGAGAGGGGGGTAAAGTTAGTACTGAACCTATCTGCCAGGATGTTGGCAATATCCATTGGTTCTGTATATTTAATGCCATTTAGTGCTATTGTGCTGTAACTCAGAGCAGATCTGAGTGTTGCCATTGAGATTCTTGACATAGCTATACGATGCTTTGTGGTTGTCTTTAGAATCAGCTGTGGAGGATTTTATTAGGCATCACAGCTTCTTACTGAGGCTGACTACGAAGTTCCTCCAACCATGGGATTTTACTCTTTTTTGCAAGAGTTTCTTCCTTCTGTTGTACAGTTTGTTCACTTTCACTTTCACTTTCTTTTCTTTACTGGATTGAAAAATAAAATCTCTGAAGTAAGTCAGATTTGCCCCATAATCCTGCCTGGTATAGCACAAGTCTGAGCTTCATGTATCATGTTCATATTGTCTGTCTCAACTACCAATCTAGTAAAACATCTTATAGTCAGCCTTCAAATGACTTGCGACCAGATTCAGAAAATGTTGCCATATCATTCTAAGTGAACCTGCCTGATGAACAGCCATGTTCAGTTTGGGTGCAATTCAGAAAACTCATCAACACAATATGATTAGGCCAAATAATGTAATAATGTGGTTGGTCGTGTTATCCATATTATGTAATAATGATAGCATAATGAGACACTGCATATGATGAGATAAAACCAGATGATAGAGAAATTCAGAAACATATAAATGCCACGCAGCAAGGCTGCACTCATTTCACATTTAAACTCAACTATGCTTATGTTCAGATGGAGTGCATTACTTAAATATGCTTAGGGCTGCTACAGCCATTGTTAAATGTGTTCATGTAAGAAGCTCTCATTGCAGCTGCTCTGACTAACAGTACATGACGTCACACCACTGGATGTACAGGGTCATCCAACTGAGCTTAAGACACTGACATAGTAGATCATCATCATGTGGCAGAAGTCTAGCTGGCTCAACAATTGCCCTGTGCCAGTACCATGAACTAGTGCCACTCTTCAAGTAAAGAGCACAGCAACCAGGTGAACAGATACATAGATTGCCCCCCTCCCTCCTGCCTAGTCATTCATGTCCTGTTTCCGTGCCCTGCCCCTCCCGGAAAGTTATATTAAAAACAAATAAACAAATAAATTCTTGTTTTAAACTGTAGCAAACAGTTTCTACAGTTTATATGATGCCTGCACAGAGCACTACGGTGTTCATGTTTTACTTAAAAAAAATTCTAATATAAACTGTAGCAATTGCTACAGTTCATACCCTGCCTTCATGGAATACTAAAATATTCTAGTTAAAAAAATTCTTATAAACTGCAGCAAACTACTTGCTACAAATATAGCAAACAGTTACTGCAGGTTATACCCTGCCTGCATGGAGCACTTCAGTGCGCAGGATTTAGTTAAAAAAAAGAAGACTTTTTTAAACTTTTAAACTGTAGCAAACTGCTTGCTACAAAGCAGCAAGACGTTACTACAGTTTAGCCCCCACATGGAGTGCTCAAGTTTGACCGCAGATGCAGTACCACGTTTTAAAAGCTGGTATTTCATTAGAGACTGAGATCGGCTGATTGCACCCACCAACACTTTGCATCCAGGGCAGTTTCCCTCTTGCCCTGCCTATGCCTATGCTACTGCTGTGTGGATAGGGACACCAGGTAAAAATTCATGAAAACATGTTGGCCTTGTCTGCAGCCCTGTCTGAGTTGTGCAGTACCTATCCAAGTGGAGACCAAGGTATGTGCGGCTATAGGTATATCAGCTACAGAAACCTTTTATCAACCTGCTGAGGACACTCTGGGGTATCTCAGGAATCTGCCTTGAGAATACTCCATAAGTTCCTCAATGCCTTGCTTCAGTGTGTGGGGGAGCATTGCGATTCCCATGTACCCTAGAAGAGTGAGAAAACACCATATGGGAGTTCTATGATAGCCCATTTCCCTGAGTTTCTGGAGGTACAGACTGTAGCCACATTGAAAGAAAGACCCCATCAGGGGTATCACTCCATCAACTGCCATGGTATCATCTACAATGTGTGCGTGTAGGAGGGCTACTTTAGGACCTCGAAAGTTTAATAGCTCGAATGCATATGGATCAAACCATATGCATTGAACTATTAAACAATAGAAGTCCCAAAAAAAAAAAAAAATACACACAAAAGAAATTTAAACTAGTGTAGGCAGGGGGATAAGCCCCCCCCCCCACTACTTAAATATACCAACTCCAAGATCGCACTACATTGAAGTAAATGGAAATCTCCACCTATGGAGATTTCCATTTCCATTTTCGATGTTTTGCGCTTTCGGTGTACACGTGTCGAGAATATCGTATTCAATATTCTCTGACTTCGAGCACATAAAGTAGACCCGTGTGTAGGCCACCTGTGTAGTTTTCATGAATCATGCATACAGCACATATGTACCAATGGTTTACAAGAGATGACATTGGAGAGGATCATCTTGTTGATGATGCTAGATATGCCCTGGAACCCTGGCTCATAAAACCAATCAGAAAATCGAACACAATCAGCATGACCAGGGGTACAACTATGCACTATCACAAACCAGAAACCTTATAGGACATGTGTCTGGGCTTATGAAGGCACATTTATGCTGTCTGGATTCATCCAGTAGAGCCTAGCAATATGACCAAACTACATGTGCCAAAAATGGTTACCATGTATATTTTTTCTGTTTGTCTGATGTCTCTTTCACTGTTGTGTTCCAGTCTCTAAGTAAGTTACCCCATACCCTTCCCTTACTTAATTCCCTGTATTTCTCTTCTCTTAAAAAAGGGCACTTGTCCCAAAGAAAAAAAAAACATTCCTCCTTACCCAGCCTCCAGCCTACTCATTTTGTAATTATTTATCTTCTGTTCTACTCTTTGCTTGCCTCCTCTTGTTATCTGTCCTATAATCCCATTTCCAACTTTTAATCTGGTTTATGTTTTGTGGTTGTACATTGGGTGACAGGTCAAGGAAGGCACCCTTGTCCATATATAACTCTCACAGATGTCATTTTCTCTTTATAGCACCCTTGTCCATATATAACTCACAGACAATGTCATTTCTTCTTATATAGCAAAAATGATGTCCAGTTGATGTCATGCTTACAGACCTACTTTACAGACTGTGAATGCATGGACTGGGGTGTTTCAATCCCCTCAAGGTTATATTCTTTATCTTACATTTCTTCTTCCATTCTGTTGTTGGGTAACATTACCCTGATATATGTTAAGTACAACAGCACCCAATTCTGTTCAGTTTCTTTAAGTTCTGCCTTCTGATTACTGCTTCCATTCTGTTGCTGATACATGTTTCCTTTAACCTTTCAGTATGATGCTTGCAGTAGCTCTTCTCGTTAATGCTGTATTTACAAAATAAGATAAGATGGGTAAGAGGTACAAATCTGTTCAGGGTTGATATTTTATTTTTCATTATATTTGCCATTATGCCTCAGGTTGGGCCGAGCTGGCCGATATTTGCCAAAATATGATGATTACAGGAGTGGGTATATCATGTTAATTTATTGTAACTTTTCCTGTGTGAGATTCACATTTTTAATATATTCAATTATTTCTGATGGATATATATTACTAATATTACCAAGAATGCTTAAGCATTTTACTAATATTCCCAAGAATACTTAAGATTTTTTACTAAGATTACCAAGAATACTTGAGCTTTTTTACTAAGATTACCAAGAATACTTGAGCATTTTTACTGATTACCAAGAAATACTTGAGCTTTTTTACTAAGATTACCAAGAATACTTGAGCTTTTTTACTAATTTTACCAAGAATTGGCCACGGTGGTGCAGCGGTTAGTGTTGTTGCCTCACAGCAAGAGGTTCTCCCATTCGATTCTTGGCTGGAGCGCCTTCTGTGTGGAGTCTGCATGTCCTCCCCACGGTTGAGTGGCAATAAAGACATGCAGGTTGGTGCAGGCGTGAATGGGCATGTCTTCTTTGAAGGTTGGGCGTCAGGCTGGCAACTCAGTACCATAAAAATTCACTGCCAATCATGAGCGGACTGGAGTTCTGCTGTGGCGACCCCTAACCGGGAAAAGCCGAAAGACTAAGAGGAATTTCTGATGGATATCTATGTATGTGGTGTGCCCCTTTTTCCCCAATGTTCCACATCCCTTCCATGTTAAATGTCTCCCTTTGTAGTCTTCTGTCCATCAATGTTGCTTTTATTGTCTTACTAGCACCTCTGTACTGAATCCTTACCAATCAGAATGTTACTGTGGTCAATAAGACATTTTTGACTATCTATTGCCTTGAGTCAGATCAATAACTCAACACTTTGTTATTCATGTGAGCTCGTAGTTGTACACCAGCTACCATACAGGTTTGAACACAGCCAGTGTTTACTACAGTTGGTTGTTCTTTACTAGGGCAGCATTTTGGTCTAACATGATGTTACCATGGTTACCTACTGCAGCAGTGACGAGAAGTGTAAACCAGGCTGGCCGCATGCATTTGTAATGAGCCTTTGGGCTTGCCATGCACACACGGATCTGGTATTTCTGAATCTCTCCTCCATCTATGTCAACAATAACTTTTAAATTTACTTTTTTGGCAATCAAAGCATTTTTCTTTAAAAAAATCTACTCCTGAAAGACATGGATAAATCTCAAAACATCAATAAGGATGAAAAATAAAAAGATAAATATTATACTATGTACAGACTGAAAATATTTCACTATTTTCCGATACCATTATTTTTCTCATGGATTTATTAAAAAAATGAATAAAACTCTTTCTCTATCTAGGAATCTAATAATTTTTGCCAATGGTTTGGAAGAATTCCCATTAATTTGTTTACATTCTTTGATTTTTTTTCACTTTTCCTTGCCTTTTTTAATATATTTTCTTAGAAAACAGATTAAAAATAAATGCTTTTCTTTTAAATGTTGCAGCGACACCTAACAGCAGTAATTTTCTGATCTAGTCTCTTACCTGCTTAGAAAACTTAGATGATGGAGCAGTTAAAGGTCAGAGCCAGAATTTTATATTTTGAAACAGGCAGAAGGTTCTATTCAATTGCTTGGATGATTGTGTCTGTGGTTATTTCCCACCAGGTTTGCCCTGCATGTCATTCCTTAACCACATGCAATGAGTCTACACTTCCTTCTGCACGTCACTAAGTATCGGTGTCTTTGCTATCTTTAGAGTCTATCCAGGAAGGATTGTCACTTTTGTATGAGTGTGAATTATATGAAGGCCAGCAAAGGGATTATAAATTCCATTCTCCAGTTACAAAGACACGACCTTCTCTCACCATGTAATAAAGAAGAGTCACTCTGTCACACAGCAATATCACTTGAATGCATCATACGATGGGATGTTATTTATTAAGCAGCAAATGTGCAGAATGCAGCTATCTTATCTTGTTCCTTTGGCAGATTCATCGAAGTAAGACCTAATATTGAATTAATATTTCCTGCTGTTGCCACTCTTTTGAATTTTTAAAAGCAGGATCTGCACTGTAAGTATAGCTGGAACTGTATTTTTTTATATTTTCAAACTATCTGAAAATATGTTCTTTTCAAACATCTTTCATGCAAAAGGTCCATAGAAATATTATTTCATTCAATACCTAACATTTTGAATTTAATACTCCAGGCTCAGCTTTAGCATCTCTGTTGTTACAGATTCAACATTATAGTCCCACTCCCTTCCTCCTTTGTACCGGGCCTGTCGAGTTGCACCAAGACCTTCTCTGTATACTGCTGTGTATGTTCCTGAGAGGGGCTTCTTTACCAGGTTTGATTACTGTTTCCACCCTTGGTGATCAAGAAGCAATCTTAGATTAAGGAGCTGTTAACAGTCTGGTTCCTGTGGTCCAGTGGTGCAAGGTTTGATTCTCTCAGCCTCCACTGCCTACCTGTGTGACTCTGAGTAAATCACGTAACCAGACACCCCTCCTAGGCTTAACCAGACACCCCTCCTAGGCTTAACCAGACACCCCTCCTAGGCTTAACCAGACACCGCTCCTAGGCTTAACCAGACACCACTCCTAGGCTTAACCAGACACCACTACTAGGCTTAACCAGACACCGCTCCTAGGCTTAACCAGACACCCCTCCTAGGCTTAACCAGACACCGCTCCTAGGCTTAACCAGACACCACTCCTAGGCTTAACCAGACACCCCTCCTGGGCTTAACCAGACACCACTCCTAGGCTTAACCAGACACCCCCTCCTAGGCTTAATCAGACACCACTCCGAGGCTTAATCAGACACCACTCCTAGGCTGAGTCTAAAAAGGTCCAGGGAGATCATTGCACTATCCCAGAAACAAAATAAATAAATGAATGCATAAATATATAGATCGATTAAATAAATAAATAGATCTCTGTTCATTCCATCTATACCCACACTGACTCCTGGTTTGCAATACATTTACCTATCAAAACTAATATCACTGTGTTATCCCATTTTTAAAAGGTACTATAGTTTGCTCCTGCATATTTTAGGTTATTTTTTCACAGTAAAAATTGGAATATAAGTTTCAGCAGCTTCCCCATCTGATCTGAAAAACACATATGTGGTAGTTATTCTATGCTGAGACATTATTCTTGGTAAAATTTCCATCTTAATTACAGACATAATTGTGGTGAGATCCATTCTTAACATTTACCTGTTAGTTTCATACACAGTAGTTGTAGGTTCTTGTAAGAAGGTCTTTCAGGTTTTCTATCAAATGGATCACCACATATTTTTTTATTTCATATTAACTTCTTCCAAAGCAAGTTGTTTATTGAGGTAGTATCTGGTGGTAACTGAGTCATGAACCTGGTACATTAGAAAAGTTAACTAATTACTGGTGGAATATTCACTAATATTTCAAGCCTGATGTATTAGAAAAGTTAATTAGAATGTCATATACCTCCCATGTCTAAAAGGATGGGAAACCCACAAAGTATAACAATTTGCAAACAATCTAGACATAACTGGACCAAATGAAGGACTATGCACCCTTCTACCAGTATTAATATCTGAACTTAGAAATCTGAAGGCATTTATAAATAAATAAATAAATAAATCTTTGCTTTTTCTTTGCAATACAAAATGTATGTGTACTTGTAGTGTTTTTCAATTAATTATTGTTTTTAATTGTACACTAAACTGTTATGTATACTTAATCTGTCTGTAATTGGAGCTTTTCTCCTTGGGTCTCCACTGAAAATGGGCTCCTGGTCCAGCTGGACTGACCCAGTTAACAAATGCCAATAAATAAATAAATAAATGGGCATCCATTAATAAGCATCTGGACATATGGTTGTATGGGGAGCCATTGAGTTAACTTTATACATTTCCATTAATACACAGTTTATTAAGATCTCCCCACATGAGGTTTTTTAATAGTGTGGCAAAGGCTTTGTTGAAATCTGGAAAAAATATAAGTATATTCAGGGTTTTAGCATTGACATGTTATTATTAACCAAATCCATAATCCTCCTCTGCCTCATAAAGTCTTTCCAGTTTTAGTGTATTAGGTAAGGTTCTAATTTATGGGCTATAAGCTATGTAAGAATTTTTGCTTTAAATAGACTTGGTAAGATTTGTGTAGGACTTTCCAGTTGTGCACGGTCATGTTTATTTTGAGGAAACAAATTCCGGTTGCTGGTTTGGAAGAGTGAGGTACCATGCTTATATTTTTTTATATTGAAAATAACATGAGCAAGGGTGGGGTGTGATTTTTTTAAAGCGTTGAGTCTCAGTAGCAAAGTATAGAATACTTATACTTGTTCACCTAGATAACAACTATGAATTGTGTAATTTCAAATTTACAAATGGGCTGATTTAGACCTTCCATGTTTATACAACCACACAGACACTCCTGGGGAAGGCTGGCACAGTTTCTCCAGCTGTGTCCCTTTTTCCCCAGACTATACAGTAGTACCAGCTGCCTTCACCCACTAATATTTATCAGCTACTCGAAGGCTCTTAAACGGGTGTCCAATTATTGCTGTGCAATATTATTTTCCAACTAGTAGTATAGCCCAGGGCTAAAGTTGTAGAAGTGGCTTTGTACAATTTTACCAAAGGCATGCAAGTACTCTAACGAGCTTAAATTATCTCTACAAAAACAGCCACACTTGAAAGGGTTTAAAAATATTTAATAACAAATAGTCAAAACACAAGACAATACTTTTTACTACACAGTGCTAATCAAGAGTTCAGAGTTCACAGAGAAATACTTAAAATAATTCAGTAGTATAGTTCTGACATCACAGAAGAACATAGTCTAATCTTTCTAGTTTCTAGCTATTTCTAAGAGAAAACACAAGTCTAAGATAAACTTACATATAGAGCAAGACAGTGCTGGTGGTTGGATGGTCAAGACAAAAATGCTTGATGCTCTCTGATTCTCCCTAGGGCGGCCACGGTGGTGCAGCAGTTAGCATTGCCACCTCACAGCAAGTGGTTCTACGGTTCGATTCTTGGCTGGGGTGCCTTCTGTGTGGAGTCTGCATGTCCTCCCTGCGGTCGCATGGGTTTCCACCGGGTGCTCCAGTTTCCTCCCACATCCCAAAGACATGCTGTAGGTGGATTGGACACTCTAAAGTGGCCCTAGGTGTGAGTGTGCGCATGTGTGTGCCTTCTGTGGAAGGTTGGGCGCTGGGCTGGCAACTCGACACCGTAAAACTCCACTGCCAATCATGAGCGGACAGGTGATCCGCTGTGGTGACCCCTAACCGGGAAAAGCCGAAAGAAGAAGAAGAAGAAGCTCACTGAATCTTCCTGTTTTTAAAATCACATTCCTGGTTCACATTACATCATTCTTCACCCTTCCCTGGGATCACAGAATAACCGAAACTACATTTACATTCTTCATTTCTGGGCAGAAATCAGAGCAATAAAGGACATTTATGCATGCAAATTCTGGTCATTAACTCTGGCCTTAAAAGATAGGCAGGATCCCTAACTCTAGACTTTCTGGCTCCGAGTTTTAATATCGAAGGGTCAGTAGAGTGCACTGTTGTTGCATTTTTTCCAGTTCAGCATGTAACACTATTTTTACCATTTAAGACAACAAGCATGTGGTTTACATTAATATTTACAGATGACAGAATTATCTCCAAAATTCTATCTGGCTAGGCTGGCATCCTTCATCTATCTTCACCTAATCTTCACATATCTCCCCCCTAGAGAACTCAAGCTAGTTTTTCAAGTGACCCTTGAGAAATGCTGCTTGAAGGAGTTAGGTCTATCTGAGTATACCTTACCCCATTCCCTGACTTGAGAGACCATCTGCATTGGCATTGCTAATCCCACTGCAGTGATGCATGGACATATATGCTTGCAACCCCAGGCACCATCTTAGCAACTTGGCATTTTGCTGGCTGGCTCTGTTTAACCATGTTATGGGGTTGTGATCTATCATAACAGTGAATTTCCTTCCATACAGATAAGGCTGATGTTTTTGCAGTGCCCACACTATGGATAGACATTCCGTTTCTACAGCTGCATAGCATTCCTCCCTGGGTTGGAGCCTATGACTGAGATTACCCACTGGGTGCTCTTCCCCCTCTGAAGAAATCTGGCTAAGTACAACCCCCACCCCATGGTTCAAAGCATCCACCTGCACAGCAAATTCTTTGCTGTAATCTGGGCTGGCTAACACAGGGGGTCCTCCCAAAGCTTCTGGAATGCCTGCTCACATGCTGAGGTCCACATTACCTTATCTGGCCTGTTCTACCTTGTCAGGTCTGTGAGGGGAGCAGCTATGCTACTATAAATAGGGACAAACTTTCTGTAGTACCCTGCTGTCCCTGAGAATGCTCTCACCTACTTTTTAGTAACAGATGCAGGCCATGCCTGAATGGCTTCCACTTTGGCAGGTTCTGGCCTTATCTTACCACTCTCCACTCTATGTCCTAGGTAGGACACCTCTTCCATACCCACCTTAGATTTGCTCGGCTTAATGGTCAACCCTGCCCTCTGTAGTCTGCCCAGCACCTCCCTGACATGTTGAAGGTGCTCCTGCCAGGAATGGCTGTAGATGGCAATATCATCTAGGTAAACAAGGACAAACCCTCCTGCTTTTGCTAGGATATGATCTACCAGCCTCTTGAAAGTTGCTGGGGCATTCTTCATCCAAAAGGACATCTTTGTGAACTCATACAAGCCAAAAGGAGTCACAAAGGCTGACTTCTCTCTAGCACTGGGAGTCAAGGGCACCTGCCAGTAACCCTTGGTAAGATCAATAGTTGTAAGATACTTAGCCCCACCCAGCTGCTCTAGGGCCTTATCTTTCCTAGGCATGGGGTAAGCATCTGACTCTGTGTGACTATTTAATTTCCTGTAGTCCACACAGAACCTGGTGCTGCCCTTCTTCTTTTGCACCAGCAGCACTGGGGAGGCCCAGGGACTGTTGGACTCTTGAATTACCCTTAGTTCCAATTTTCCTCCTCCCTCAAATTCTGTTTGACTCTCTCAGGCACTCTATAATGGGCCTGCCTAATAGGCCTTTGGGGTCCTGTATCCACCTGGTGCTGCCCCAGGTGGGTGCACTGTGGTTTCCCAGTGAACATGTCCCCAAATTCCTGCAACACTGCTCAGATTTCTCAAACCTGGGTAAGAGATAGCTGCTGGGACATTGCTATCCCTTCCACTGAGGTGTCAGCCCGAGCCTCACTGAAGAAATCAGTCACCAGATCTCCCATAAACTCCTCCTGCAATCCACTGCAAATGCTCAGCACAAGGGCCTCCCTATCATGGTAAGGTTTCAGCATGTTAACATGGTACAATTTGTGCCCCTGCCTTCTGCCTAGCAGTTCCACCATGTAGTTAACATCAATTACCTTTCTTACCACCTGGTAGGGTCCATCCCAAGATGCTTGCAGCATGTATCCGACAGGAATGAGAACCATTACCTGCTGCACCACAGCATACTGTCTAGCTCGAACATTCCTGTCATACTACACCTTTTTCTGTTGTTGGGCTACTGCCAGGTTCTCTTGGGCCACGCCCATGAGTTCCCTCAGCCTTGTCCTGAGGTTTAGGACATATGTTACAACAGACTCCTGGTGAGACTCACACTCACCTTCCCATTCATCTCGAATTAAATCTAGAGGTCCCCTCACCCTATGCCCATACAGCAACTCAAAGGGTGAAAAACCTGTGAATTCCTGGGGAAACTCTCTGTAAGTAAACAATAGATGGGGCAAATATTTGTCCCACTCCTCTTAAACTGATCTGCAAATGCCCGTATCATGGACATAATTGTAGAGTTTAACCTCTCAACAAGATCATTAGTCTGGGGATGGTAGGGGTGGTCTTCATGTGCTTCACCCCACAAGACTTTCACAGACAAGCCAGCAGGTCTGACATGAAATTGACACCTCTGTCAGTCAGTATTTCTTTCAGGAAGCCTACCCTGCTGAAAATCTCTAACAAAGCATTTGCCACCTTCTCTGCCTCAATGGAGGACAAAGCCACTGCCTCAGGGTATCCTGTAGCATAATGCACTACCACTAGGATATACTTTTTCCCTGTGAAACTTGGGGTACTCAGAGGAACAACGATATCCATAGCTACCCCCTGAAATGTCTCCTCAATCACAGGCAAAGGCATCAAAGGAGCTCTCACCTTGTCTCCTGCCATGCCTACCTTTTGGCACTGCTCACAGGTCCTGCAGTACTCTGTTACATCTCTGGAAATTCCAGGCCAATAGACGTTCTGCATAATATGCCTCTTTGTACATTTTATGCCCATATGACCTGCAAAGGGAATATCATGGGCTATGGCTAGAAGTGCCAGATGGTAGGCTCTAGGCACTACCAACTGCTGTACTCTCTCACCTTCTAGTCCTCCCTCAGGGGACCACTCTCTGTATAGTAACCCTTTGTCCCAGTATACAGATTCCCCCTTTCCTTGAGAATCATGTGCCTCCCTAGCTACCTGCCTCAGGCCTTGCAATGTAGAGTCTGAGAGCTGAACCTGTCCAAACTCTCTCCTTGTAACCCTTCCCAGTTCCCCTTCCACAGATAGTCTGGCATCCTTTGACAGTGGTGCCTCACTGTCAGCCTGGGTACCACTACTCACCTCTACCTTTACAGTCACTCTGTCCAAGGGACCATCAGTACCCCCAAGCAGCCTTGGCTCACCTTCAGTCTCACTGGTAGAGGGTATCTCCCTCCCTGAAGTAACCACCTCACCAGTCCTGGCTGCAAGTATGCAGTCTGTCTAGGTCTCCCCCAGGCTACCAGACCCACATGCTTGTCTCCTAACCTGACTGTGTGTAACTGCACAAATGCATGGTACTGCCTCATCCAAATCCTTCCCTATCAGGACATCTGCAGGATGGTAGTTTGGTACCCTTGTTGTCTCAAGACAACCTACTATTGGCATTTTGTCTTTCCCACTTACTGGCCCCCTCACCGTTTGCTCCCCACCTTGCCTCTGTGGACACCTGTATGCCACATGGCCCCACTGGTTGCATTCAAAACATTTAAACCTAGCTCCTGGACATGTACCTGACTAGTGGCTTCCACTGCTACTGGCAGATACTGTTGGGGCAGTCTGTGCTGCCCACCATGGGTTCTTTTAGACCCATGAGCAGTACTGGGGGTCCCTTTCCTGTGCAGGGCTGCCCTGCTTGCCAGGTATAGGTCTCCCTTCTTCCCCAACTCATCTGAAGTAGCACATTGTCTATCAGCCAATCAGATCCTCATGTCCTCAGGCAAAGTGCTAAGGGCTTGTTCCCTCACCAAAATGTCTGCCAGCCCTTCAAAAGTGATGACCTGACATCCACTCACCCACCTATGGAAATAAGTGCTCAGTTCAGCAACATATTCACACACACTTTCATCTGCCTTGTGTCTATGCTCACAAAACTTTTTCCTATACGTTTCAGGTGTTAGCTTAAACAATTCTAACAAGTGATTTTTAGCAGTATAATCAAAACATGTAATGTCAGACATTTTTGACAAAGCAGTTACAGCTTAACCATGAAGTAAGGGGGTCAGGAACCGTATCCAGAGCCTTTGGTCAACACCATATTGTTTGCATTCCCTCAGTTATATTCTTTGAGTTCGTTTTGAAAGGATGCTAGGTTAAAATCTGTGTTGTTGTATTTGGTACGATAAGTTGCTTGTTTGGGATTGTTGGTTTTGTTTAGTGATAAAGGTAAGGAGGTGGTCACTTATGTTGTCAGGAGTATTCCTGTTTTATAGGAGAGGGGGTTGTTGTTGGTCAATATCCAGTCTAGAATGGATTGTTTGTGGGTGGATTTATTTATTCTAGTAGGGGAGTTGATGGTTTGATGAAAGTCAAAGAGATTAAGGTGAGTGGTGGGAGTTGGGGATATGCAGGAGTTCCAGTCAATGTTGAAATCGCCTAAGATTATGGTTTCTTGAGGAAGGCTACTGGAGGCCCAGCTAAGGATATTTTCTAGGGTGGTGACGTTATTGCCTGGGGGGATGTATCATTTCTGGGCAGAAATCAGAGCAATAAAGGACATTTATGCATGCAAATTCTGGTCATTAACTCTGGCCTTAAAAGATAGGCAGGATCCCTAACTCTAGACTTTCTGGCTCCGAGTTTTAATATCGAAGGGTCAGTAGAGTGCACTGTTGTTGCATTTTTTCCAGTTCAGCATGTAACACTATTTTTACCATTTAAGACAACAAGCATGTGGTTTACATTAATATTTACAGATGACAGAATTATCTTCAAAATTCTATCTGGCTAGGCTGGCATCCTTCATCTATCTTCACCTAATCTTCACATATCTCCCCCCTAGAGAACTCAAGCTAGTTTTTCAAGTGACCCTTGAGAAATGCTGCTTGAAGGAGTTAGGTCTATCTGAGTATACCTTACCCCATTCCCTGACTTGAGAGACCATCTGCATTGGCATTGCTAATCCCACTGCAGTGATGCATGGACATATATGCTTGCAACCCCAGGCACCATCTTAGCAACTTGGCATTTTGCTGGCTGGCTCTGTTTAACCATGTTATGGGGTTGTGATCTATCATAACAGTGAATTTCCTTCCATACAGATAAGGCTGATGTTTTTGCAGTGCCCACACTATGGATAGACATTCCGTTTCTACAGCTGCATAGCATTCCTCCCTGGGTTGGAGCCTATGACTGAGATTACCCACTGGGTGCTCTTCCCCCTCTGAAGAAATCTGGCTAAGTACAACCCCCACCCCATGGTTCAAAGCATCCACCTGCACAGCAAATTCTTTGCTGTAATCTGGGCTGGCTAACACAGGGGGTCCTCCCAAAGCTTCTGGAATGCCTGCTCACATGCTGAGGTCCACATTACCTTATCTGGCCTGTTATACCTTGTCAGGTCTGTGAGGGGAGCAGCTATGCTACTATACATAGGGACAAACTTTCTGTAGTACCCTGCTGTCCCTGAGAATGCTCTCACCTACTTTTTAGTAACAGATGCAGGCCATGCCTGAATGGCTTCCACTTTGGCAGGTTCTGGCCTTATCTTACCACTCTCCACTCTATGTCCTAGCTAGGACACCTCTTCCATACCCACCTTAGATTTGCTCGGCTTAATGGTCAACCCTGCCCTCTGTAGTCTGCCCAGCACCTCCCTGACATGTTGAAGGTGCTCTTGCCAGGAATGGCTGTAGATGGCAATATCATCTAGGTAAACAAGGGCAAACCCTCCTGCTTTTGCTAGGATATGATCTACCAGCCTCTTGAAAGTTGCTGGGGCATTCTTCATCCAAAAGGACATCTTTGTGAACTCATACAAGCCAAAAGGAGTCACAAAGGCTGACTTCTCTCTAGCACTGGGAGTCAAGGGCACCTGCCAGTAACCCTTGGTAAGATCAATAGTTGTAAGATACTTAGCCCCACCCAGCTGCTCTAGGGCCTTATCTTTCCTAGGCATGGGGTAAGCATCTGACTCTGTGTGACTATTTAATTTCCTGTAGTCCACACAGAACCTGGTGCTGCCCTTCTTCTTTGGCACCAGCAGCACTGGGGAGGCCCAGGGACTGTTGGACTCTTGAATTACCCTTAGTTCCAATTTTCCTCCTCCCTCAAATTCTGTTTGACTCTCTCAGGCACTCTATAATGGGCCTGCCTAATAGGCCTTTGGGGTCCTGTATCCACCTGGTGCTGCCCCAGGTGGGTGCACCGTGGTTTCCCAGTGAACATGTCCCCAAATTCCTGCAACACTGCTCAGATTTCTCAAACCTGGGTAAGAGATAGCTGCTGGGACATTGCTATCCCTTCCACTGAGGTGTCAGCCCGAGCCTCACTGAAGAAATCAGTCACCAGATCTCCCATAAACTCCTCCTGCAATCCACTGCAAATGCTCAGCACAAGGGCCTCCCTATCATGGTAAGGTTTCAGCATGTTAACATGGTACAATTTGTGCCCCTGCCTTCTGCCTAGCAGTTCCACCATGTAGTTAACATCAATTACCTTTCTTACCACCTGGTAGGGTCCATCCCAAGATGCTTGCAGCATGTATCTGACAGGAATGAGAACCATTACCTGCTGCACCACAGCATACTGTCTAGCTCGAGCATTCCTGTCATACTACACCTTTTTCTGTTGTTGGGCTACTGCCAGGTTCTCTTGGGCCACGCCCATGAGTTCCCTCAGCCTTGTCCTGAGGTTTAGGACATATGTTACAACAGACTCCTGGTGAGACTCACACTCACCTTCCCATTCATCTCGAATTAAATCTAGAGGTCCCCTCACCCTATGCCCATACAGCAACTCAAAGGGTGAAAAACCTGTGAATTCCTGGGGAAACTCTCTGTAAGTAAACAATAGATGGGGCAAATATTTGTCCCACTCCCTCTTAAACTGATCTGCAAATGCCCGTGGCATGGACTTGATTGTAGAGTTTAACCTCTCAACAAGACCATTAGTCTGGGGATGGTAGGGGGTGGTCTTCATGTGCTTCACCCCACAGGACTTACACAGACAAGCCAGCAGGTCTGACAAGAAATTGGCACCTCTGTCAGTCAGTATTTCTTTCAGGAAGCCTACCCTGCTGAAAATCTCTAACAAAGCATTTGCCACCTTCTCTGCCTCAATGGAGCACAAAGCCACTGCCTCAGGGTATCTTGTAGCATAATCCACTACCACTAGGATATACTTTTTCCCTGTGAAACTTGGGGTACTCAGAGGAACAACGATATCCATAGCTACCCCCTGAAATGTCTCCTCAATCACAGGCAAAGGCATCAAAGGAGCTCTCACCTTGTCTCCTGCCATGCCTACCTTTTGGCACTGCTCACAGGTCCTGCAGTACTCTGTTACATCTCTGGAAATTCCAGGCCAATAGACGTTCTGCATAATATGCCTCTTTGTACATTTTATGCCCATATGACCTGCAAAGGGAATATCATGGGCTATGGCTAGAAGTGCCAGATGGTAGGCTCTAGGCACTACCAACTGCTGTACTCTCTCACCTTCTAGTCCTCCCTCAGGGACCACTCTCTGTATAGTAACCCTTTGTCCCAGTATACAGATTCCCCTTTCCTTGAGAATCATGTGCCTCCCTAGCTACCTGCCTCAGGCCTTGCAATGTAGAGTCTGAGAGCTGAACCTGTCCAAACTCTCTCCTTGTAACCCTTCCCAGTTCCCCTTCCACAGATAGTCTGGCATCCTTTGACAGTGGTGCCTCACTGTCAGCCTGGGTACCACTACTCACCTCTACCTTTACAGTCACTCTGTCCAAGGGACCATCAGTACCCCCAAGCAGCCTTGGCTCACCTTCAGTCTCACTGGTAGAGGGTATCTCCCTCCCTGAAGTAACCACCTCACCAGTCCTGGCTGCAAGTATGCAGTCTGTCTAGGTCTCCCCCAGGCTACCAGACCCACATGCTTGTCTCCTAACCTGACTGTGTGTAACTGCACAAATGCATGGTACTGCCTCATCCAAATCCTTCCCTATCAGGACATCTGCAGGATGGTAGTTTGGTACCCTTGTTGTCTCAAGACAACCTACTATTGGCATTTTGTCTTTCCCACTTACTGGCCCCCTCACCGTTTGCTCCCCACCTTGCCTCTGTGGACACCTGTATGCCACATGGCCCCACTGGTTGCATTCAAAACATTTAAACCTAGCTCCTGGACATGTACCTGACTAGTGGCTTCCACTGCTACTGACAGATACTGTTGGGGCAGTCTGTGCTGCCCACCATGGGTTCTTTTAGACCCATGAGCAGTACTGGGGTCCCTTTCCTGTGCAGGGCTGCCCTGCTTGCCAGGTATAGGTCTCCCTTCTTCCCCAACTCATCTGAAGTAGCACATTGTCTATCAGCCAATCAGATCCTCATGTCCTCAGGCAAAGTGCTAAGGGCTTGTTCCCTCACCAAAATGTCTGCCAGCCCTTCAAAAGTGATGACCTGACATCCACTCACCCACCTATGGAAATAAGTGCTCAGTTCAGCAACATATTCACACACACTTTCATCTGCCTTGTGTCTATGCTCACAAAACTTTTTCCTATATGTTTCAGGTGTTAGCTTAAACAATTCTAACAAGTGATTTTTAGCAGTATAATCAAAACATGTAATGTCAGACATTTTTGACAAAGCAGTTACAGCTTAACCATGAAGTAAGGGGGTCAGGAACCGTATCCAGAGCCTTTGGTCAACACCATATTGTTTGCATTCCCTCTCAAACATATGAATGCAACTATCAAAATGATTCCCCTCTTTAAACTGTGGAAGAAATTTACTGACCTTTTGTGCTTCTGTGGTCCAGTTACTCCCTTCCCCATTACCTCCATGACTCTGGTGAAGAGAAAGGTTAAAGTTCGAATTTTGGAACACCTGGGTGATGAGAGAAGGCAGAGGTTAGAAAGCCCCATTGCCATGCACTTTATGTCTAAACATCAAGGGTCAGATAGGAGTTTATTTTTTAGTGTTGTAGCATGACCAACCAACATCAGGGGTAATTTTAAGAAACAATTAAACTAGAGAGTAGGATGATTATTAATTTTCATACTTTACATCCCCATGGAATGAATTTGGAAAACAATCTGAATATTTAAACAAAGGGAGCAAAGGGCAATAGACATTTTTATTCAAAAATTCTGATAAAAATATGCACTGGAATGTGAATTTTTTATATAAACCAATATTTAAGGTAATAACTGAAATTAGAAGGTTATTCAAGGATATAGCATTCTAATTTCAATTATTACCTTAAATATTGGTTTATATAAAAAAAAAAAATTCACATCCCAGTGCATATTTTTTATCAGCATTTTTGAATAAAAATGTCTATTGGGTATTCAAGGATATAGCATTAACCCAGCCACTGGGGATGCACAAGCCAGTGCATTTCTTTTGCCAGTTCCAAGCTTGGATAAATGGGGAGAGTTGCGTCAGAAAGGGCATCCGGCGTAAAACTTCGCCAAATCTTTTCATGTAGTCACCAGTTAATATTTCCATACCGGATCGGTTGAGGCCCGGGTTAACAACGACCGCCACCAGTACTGTTAGCCAACAGGGTGCTGGCAGAAATTGGGCTACTGTTGGCCGAAGGAGGAGAAGAGGCGGAAGGCATGGCCGAAGGCAGGAAGAGAGGAGAAAGGCTAGGACTGTGGTAGTGAGGGTTGGAACTTTGAATGTTGGCAGTATGACTGGTATAGGGAGAGAGTTAGCTGATATGATGGACAGAATGAAGGTTGGTATATTGTGTGTGCAAGAGACCAGATGGAAGCGGAGTAAGGCGGAGGTGGGTTCAAATTGTTATATCATGGTGTGGATGGGAGGAGAAATGGCGTAGGAGTTATTCTGAAAGAACAGTATGCGAAGAGTGTTTTGGAGGTGAAAAGGGTGTCGGATAGAGTGATGTTTATGAAGCTGGAAATTGATGGTGTAATGATTAATGTTGTTAGTGCATATGCTCCACAAGTTGGGTGTGCAATGGATGAGAAAGAAAAATTTTGGAGTGAATTGGATGAAGTGGTGATGACTGTACCCAAGGGTGAGAAAGTGGTCATTGGAGCAGATTTAAATGGGCATGTTGGTGAAGGGAACAGTGGGGATGAGGAAGTGATGGGTAGGTATGGTGTTAAACAAAGGAATGCAGAAGGTCAGATGGTAGTGGATTTTGCTAAAAGGATGGATATGGCTGTGGTGAGTGCATATTTTAACAAGAGGGAGGAACATAGGGTGACATACAAGAGTGGAGGAAGATGCACACAGGTGGATTATATCTTATGTAGGAGGGCCAGTTTGAAGGAGACTGGAGACTGTAAAGTGGTGGCCGGAGAAAGTGTAGTTAGGCAGCATTGGATGGTGGTTTGTAGGAGAATGTTGGTGATCAAGAAGAGGTGGAGGAGTGTGAGGGCAGCACCAAGTATCAAATGGTGGAAATTTAAAAAGGTTAATTGTGAGGTGGAGTTCAGGGATGAGTTTAGACAGGCACTGGGTGGCAGTGAAGAGTTACCAAATAGCTGGGTTACTACAGCAGAGCTAGTAAGGGAGACGGGTAGAAAGGTGCTTGGTATCACATCGGGACAGAGGAAGCACGACAAGGAGACATGGTGGTGGAATGAGGAAGTACAGAAGAGTATACAGGCAAAGAGGTTGGCAAAAAAGAAGTGGGATTGTCAGAGAGATGAAGAAAATAGACAGGAGTATAAGGAGATGAGGTGCATGGTAAAGAGAGAGGTGGCGAAGGCTAAGGATAAGGCATATGAAGAGTTGTATGAAAGGTTGTACACTAAGGAGGGAGAAAAGGACCTGTACCAATTGGCTAGACAGAGGGACCGAGCTAGGAAAGATGTGCAGCAGGTAAAGGAAAGCATATGACAGGGTGCCTAGAGAGGAGTTGTGGTATTGTATGAGGAAGTCAGGAGTGTCAGAGAAGTATGTAAGAGTGGTACAGGATATGTACGAGGGTAGTGTGACAGTGGTGAGGTCTGCAGTGGGAGTGACGGATGCATTTAAGGTGGAGGTGGGGTTACATCGAGGATCAGCTCTGAGCCCTTTCTTATTTGCAGTGGTGATGGACAGGTTGACAGATGAGATTAGACAGGAGTCCCCATGGACTATGATGTTTGCAGATGACATTGTGATCTGTAGTGAGAGTAGGGAACAGGTGGAGGAGACCCTGGAGAGATGGAGATATGCTCTAGAGAGCAGAGGAATGAAGGTCAGCAGGACTAAGACAGAATATATGTGTGTGAATGAGAGGGAGGATAGAGGAATGGTGAGGATGCAAGGAGTAGAGGTGGCAAAGGTGGATGAGTTTAAATACTTGGGGTCAATAGTTCAGAGTAACGGTGAGTGTGGAAGAGAGGTGAAGAAGAGAGTACAGGCAGGATGGAGTGGGTGGAGAAGAGTGTCAGGAGTGATTTGTGACAGACTAGTACCTGTAAGAGTGAAAGGGAAGGTCTACAAGAGGTTAGTGAGACCAGCTATCTTATATGGGTTGGAGACAGTGGCACTGACAAAAAGGCAGGAGTTTGAGCTGGATGTGGCAGAGTTAAAGATGTTAAGATTTGCACTGGGTGTGATGAGGGTGGACAGGATTAGGAATAAGTATATTAAAAGGGTCAGCCCAGGTTGGAAGGTTTGGAGACAAAGCCAGAGAGGCAAGATTGCGTTGGTTTGGACATGTGCTGAGAAGGGATGCGGAGTATATTGGGAAAAAGATGCTAAGGATGAAGCTACCAGGTAAAAGGAAGAGAGGAAGGCCTAAGATAAGGTTTATTGATGTGGTGAGAGATTACATGCAGGTGGTTGATGTGACAGAGCAAGATGCAGAGGGCAGGAAGAAATGGAAACAGGTGATCCGCTATGGCGACCCCTAACGGGAGCAGCCGAAAGAAGATTGTGATGATTCAAGGATATAGCATTGCAATATAATAATATAATACTTTGTTACAGTTAGATAGCAGCGGACATGGTTGATGAATGCAACGTAAATGTATAGTTATGAATTTAATGCAGTTCTTTGGTTGTAGATACATATACATAATGGAAAAAAGATGAATTAATGTTGTACTTATAAAAGGCACATTGAAAATGTATTAAAGAATGCATTTGTAGTATGTATTTATATTTGTTTTGAACACCCAGGTGTTATCAAATACAAAAAAGGAAAGGAAGTATTTATGAAAGGATACATTGAAAATGCATTAAAAATGCATTGGTATTATGTATTTGTCCACAAACAAATGGAGGCTAGTACAAGTTCACAACTCACCAAATAAAAAGCACCAGTGGAGGAAATAAAGCCCAATCCTTTCTTTTAAATTCAATTTAATATCGAAAATAACGACAAGTCACTCCAGCACCACAAAAGACCAAAAATACGAACTTCAAGGCACATTAACGCTATGCCTCCACACTTGCGTTTTCGTTTAATACACTTCCTCGGATGTGAATGAATACTTGTTACAAAAACACTCTATTTTATATATATGCACTGATTAATTAATTAAATTAATATGTTCTACTTCAATTAGTTGCCATTAATTAACTCAGTTCATATCAATTACAACATTAAAAATATATAACAATCCATCCATATTTCTCTAAAAAACATTTACATTTAAAAACATTGTTAAATTAAATATAATACTCTACAAATTCTATGAATTAATCCCTCATTATATTATATATTAAATATTAAATAAATATATAAAAAACAAACTTTTGAATTCCATTAAGAGATGCATTTAAATATATTATGTTCTAGCACCATCTAGTGGTAAAAAGAGACATTTTAATCTGAAAAATGCTTCATAAAACTTTCAGCTGTTTGGAACTGTTATATTATACTTTATAAAAAGACTTTCCTTTCTGAAATATTAAAAATTAAAAATTACATAAACTAACACGAAAAGCTTATTACATTACAAACATTTCAAAAAATAAGTGGAAAGCATTAATCTTTTCACTTATAATTTCGCTACCCTCATCTTTAACACTGGGGCCAATGACACTGTATTATTCAAACCAGGTGGCTTGTAGGACTCTAAATGGAGTTGCCATAACAACTCTTTATACTCAATGGTGTCCTCCCATGGTCCACCTCTAACATCTTTGTTTACAACCTCCAACACAAAAAAGGAGAATATTGCCTCCACACATTTCATTTTATGTCTGTAAAGAGCGTTGATAATACAATTAGTTTTAATGTCATAATTGTGCTCATATATTCTGTTTCTTAGCTTTCTCCCCGATTTACCGACATAAAATGCTTCACATTTTATACACAAACTCAAATAAACTATACCACTGGTTTGACAATTTGCATAGTGACTGCTTTGAATCAAGTGTTAATGTGCCTTGAAGTTCTTATTTTTGGTCTTTTGTGGTGCTGGAGTGACTTGTCGTTATTTTCGATATTAAATTGAATTTAAAAGAAAGGATTGGGCTTTATTTCCTCCACTGGTGCTTTTTATTATGTATTTGTGTTTATATTTGTTTTGAACATCTAGCTGCTATCAAATGTAAAAAGGGACGTGCAATATTTCCAGAAAGTGCAATGCCTTAAAATCATAACACTTTATAAGTCTGTTTGATGTTTATTGAAGCATAGTTCACTTTAAATATTGGCTTAATAGCATTATAATTATTTACTTATTCAATTGTTAAAGAGATTAACTGATTAATTTGAAAGGAGAGGTGAATGTATAGGGACACATTTCCTCATCTTCTTTCGGCTGTTCACATTAGGGGTCACCACAGCGGATCATCTGTTTCCATTTCTTCCTGTCCTCTGCATCATGTTCTTTCACACTAACCACCTGCATGTCCTCTCTCACCACATCCATAAACCTTATCTTAGGCCTTCCTCTTTTCCTCTTACCTGGCAGCTCCATCCTTAGCATCCTTTTCCCAATATACCCAGCATCCCTCCTCAGCACATGTTCAAACCAAAGCAATCTCGCCTCTCCTGCTTTGTCTCCAAACTGTCCAACCTGAGTTGACCCTCTAATATACTGATTCCTAATCCTGTCCATCCTAGTCACACCCAGTGCAAATCTTAACATCTTTAACTCTACCACATCCAGCTCTAACTCCTGCCTTTTTGTCAGTGCCAATGTCTCCAACCCATATAACATAGCTGGTCTCACTACCCTCTTGTAGACCTTCCCTTTCACTCTTACTGGTACTTGTCTGTCACAAATCACTCCTGACACTCTTCTCCACCCATTCCACCCTGCCTGTACTCTCTTCTTCACCTCTCTTCCACACTCACCATTACTCTGAACTGTTGATCCCAAGTACTTAAACTCATCCACCTTTACCAACTCAACTACTTGCATCCTCACCATTCCTCTACCCTCCCTCACATTTACACACATATATTCTGTTTTAGCCCTGCTGACCTTCATTCCTCTCCTCTCTAGAGCATATCTCCCCCCCTCCAGGGTCTCCTCAACCTGGTCCCTACTCTCACTACATATCACAATGTCATCTGCAAACATCATAGTCCACGGGACCTCCTGTCTGATCTCATCTGTCAACCTGTCCATCACCAAACAAAAAAGCAGTATTCACGATGAACGACTCCAAACCACCAGCTTAACCAGATTAAACAGTTTTATTGCACGAACCACAAAGACACTTGTATTCCTTTACCATAAACGCCTTAAACAAACAGTCACTTGCATTTTCGTCATTAAATGACTTCATCAGATGACCAGCATATCCTAAAACCTTTATTATACTAGAATATAATGGATTGAATAATGTAGTTAGAAACATATTTTTAAAAGAATGGGAAAGATTTTTGGCCTTAACTGATATAGAAAATTTGGTCAATATACCCAAGAAAGTAATTTTTAAAAATTCACAAAATATAAGATCTATAATAGAGAACAACAATAGGTATAAGATAGATAGAAAGAAAAATAAAATAGGTACATACAAATGTGGGCATTGTACCCAATGTATGTACATTATAAATACTGATAGAATATATCTAGAAAGTAGAGGAAGATATGTAAATAGTAGGGAATATTATAATTGTGAATCTAAGGGTTTAATATATTTGGCTTTTTGTGAAAAATGTGGATCCTTCTACATAGGAAAGACCGAACGGAAATTAAAAAGAAGGATTTATGAGCATGTTTATGAGATTTCAGTAGGAAAAGAAAGTAATGCCTTATTTAAGCATACCAAAGTTTGTCCCAACTACAAATACAAGTTTTTAGTTTTGGAACAGGTAAAATGTGATGTTAGAGGGGGTTATGGGAAGAAAAAATTGAATTTAGGGAGCTTTGGTGGCAGATCACTTTAGAGGCTGATAAACCCCCTGGGTTGAATGATTGTATTTCCATAATATCTCTATTAAAATTGAGATCTGCAAAATTATGAATGTAATTAAATGAGTGGCCAGGAGGGGGCACTGTGCATGTATTTAATTAACATTGAGTATATGTGAATGAAATATAGTTATTTATTTAATTATTTGTTTATTTACATATATAAATTTATTAAACAGAAATATATGAATTTTAAAAGTGTTTTAACAAATGATGTTTTATTATATTTATGCTTATATTTAAAATATGGAGTAAGAAATGTTATTTATATAAACATTTAAACAAATGTGTAACATAAAAATGACAATGGAGTTTTAATTAATGGTTGAATTGTATTGGTTGATTAGATTTGTTTGTTAGTATAAATTAAAGGTTTTAGGATATGCTGGTCATCTGATGAAGTCATTTAATGACGAAAACGCAAGTGACTGTTTAAGGCGTTTATGGTAAAGGAATACAAGTGTCTTTGTGGTTCGTGCAATAAAACTGTTTAATCTGGTTAAGCTGGTGGTTTGGAGTCGTTCATCGTGAATACTGCTTTTTTGTTTGGTTACAAGTCTTTTTGAGCAGTATTTTCCATTTAATTTTTTAACCTGTCCATCACCACTGCAAATAAGAAAGGGCTCAGAGCTGATCCTTTATGTAATCCCACCTCCACCTTAAAGGTATCTGTCACTCCCACCGCAGTCCTCACCAATGTCACACTACCCTCGTACATATCCTGCACCACTCTTACATATTTCTCTGCCACTCCCGACTTCCTCATACAATACCACAACTCCTCTCTAGGCACCCTGTCATATAGGGACACATTTGTGATGTTAAAATGTTCCAACAGAAGGCAAGAAGCCGAGGTACCAGAACGTGTGAATAAAGAAGTTTTTGTGTCCAGCAGTGGTGTTCCTGTTCGTGATTGTATGTATTTATTGCAGATACTCCGTAACCTTCTAAAAGAAGCATGTTTAGTGAACCAACCACATGCTGGATGAGAAGTGTCACTCAGTATTTTGTGGGACCTCTTTTTACATCTCAGTTCAAAGAGCTCCTGTAAGGTAGGAAGACTAGTTATTCTTTGCAGCTTCTTCCTTTCGGCCATTGTGCTGTTACCGAACCATACAGTGCAGTTGCTGGTGATAATGCTCTCGATGGATCCTCTGTAGAAGGTATTCACAGCATTCATGAAGAGCTTTGCTTTTCACAGCCTTCTTAGGAAGTGTAGTCACTGGTGGGCATTTTTGATTAGCAGGCCTCTATTTGTACTCCAGGAAAGATCCTTCTTTTATATGCACCCCCAGGAACGTTGTAATTTAGACTCTCTCCACTTCTTCACCATTGGTCTTGAGGGGCAGGTGCATGGCAGAGCTCTTTCTGAAGTCAATCATGATTTCTTTTGTTTTATTGACGTTCAGGTCCAAATTGTTGTTGTTGCACCATTTAATCAGGGAGATTACCTCATTCCTATACCCACTCTCGGCATCACCACTTCCGAGTCCCACCACTTGTGTTATCTGCGAATTTGATGATGTGGTTGTTGCTAGCTTTCGCAGAGTAGTCATGGGTAAGGACTGTAAACAGTAGACGATGCAGCACACAACCCTGGGGTACTCTGGTGTTGATTGCAATACTCCATGAAGTGTTGTTACCAGCACAGGTCCTTTGTGGACTTCCAGTCAGGAAATCGAGGATCCAGTTGCTCAGCCCTTTATTTATGCTAGGGTTCATTAGCTTTTCTGTAAGTTGCATTGGAATCACTGTATTGAATGCTGAGCTGAAATCTATGAACAGCCTGGCATAGTTCTTCTCTTCAAGATGTAAGATGTAATGTGAAGTGAAGTGCCACTGAAATGGCATCAGCAGTTGATCTGTTTGCCCAGTAGGAAAAGTGTAGTGGGTCAAAGGATTGGGGTAGTACTGTAGTCAAATGTCTTTTAACTAGTTTTTCGAAGCATTTCATTACATTTGATGTAAGGGCCGCAGGTCTGTAATCATTTAGCCAGGTGGGGGTTATCTTTTTTGGGCAAAGGGATTATGCTGGTAACTTTGAAGCATGCCTGCACTTTTTTCTGGACAAGTGCGGTATTGAAGATGTCAGTCTGGACTATGCTGAGTTGGTCTGCACAACCTTTCAATACTTTCCACAGAATGTTATCAGGGACAGCAGCATTCCTGGGGTTCACTTCCCTCAGTTGGTTCCTTACATCCAAAGCATTGAAGCTGAGTACTGCCTCCTTTTGGTCATTGAGAAAATTTACAGCCTTAAGGTTGTTTTTCCTCTTCAAATTTGCCATAAAATGTGTTTAGACTGTCCAGTAATTCAGTGCTATCATCGCACTGAGCTAAGGTGGTCTTGTAGTCAGTTAGCTGTTGAATATCATGCCACAGTGCTATCATCGCACTGAGCTAAGGTGGTCTTGTAGTCAATTAGCTGTTGAATACCATGCCACAGGCTTCGTGAGTATTTTGCATCCTCAAAGCATCCTTGTACTCTCATTCCATGCTCCCTCTTGGCCTCCTCCTTCATACCCCTTTTTGATTAGCACTTGCCACACTTAGACCCTTCTTATCCTTTGCCCTAAAAGCAGTGTTTCCTGCTCTCAGCAACTCGTACAGCTTGCTGTTTAGCCATGTTCATCTATTTACTTGTGCAAACAGTGAGTATTTATAACATTTGTTCAGTTTAAGGTATGTCCAGTTACTGATAATGGCTGAATATCAACAAATCTGTAAATCCTACTGTCTGAATATTTGTTGAAAATTGTTAGAATAAGCAAGCCAATACTTGGGGTGATATATTGAAGATTTACCCACGGTTGGTGTGGTTTAATCATGAGGACGAAGCCCGAGTGATTAAACAAAGGCAACCTTAGGTAAATCTTCAATATACCACAACCACAGAGTCGGTTATTGCTATTGTACAATGACATTATTTAAGAAAAAAATGCTTATTTTTCTTAAATAATGTCTTTGTATAATGGCGGATTATTGTTCTTCCACCGGTTGTGATATACTGCTTCTTCGTTTTGATGTACTGCGCATGTGTATGGGACTTGCGTTCCCATGCATATCCAGTACATCAATGCTTTGGTACAGAAACAACCGAGAAATGAAAGATTCTGTTGTTCTGTTTTCTCTTTTTTTTTTTAAATTGTAAAACAAAACAAAAAAAAAAAAGGTTTTAGGGCACTTTATACCAATGGAAAAAAGTCTGGGAGACCGGACCTTTTTCCGTTGGTATATTGTGGGATTTACAACGGGCTCGCTGGTTGGGCTGGCCAATCAGTGTGCACGTTTTCAAATATTAATAGGGAGTCATTGTATAATCATGGATTAAGATGACTTCCTGTTGGAATTTTCTTCAAAATGGATCTCTTACAATATGAAAATCTCTCTATACCCACATTTGTTTTATAGGATGCATAAGGTTTCTACCTGTGTAAAAAATTAATTTAAACTAACTGGGCCACCTCCAATGAAACTTTGAAAGTGTCCTAGTAAAACAGTGTCATGTTACTTTTAGAACATTTGTTAAAACTGCCTGCCGTTATCTTTCACTGACAGGAAGTTTGCCCACTTGGTTTTTTGATAATGTAAACTGCAACTTCCATCTTTAATGATGTTTTTCAGAACTAGTAGAATACCACCCTCTTCAAGTTTTAAAGCATTTTCTATTTTATTTTGCATAAGGTTTGCCTCTTATACAGAAAGTATTTCTGATTTCCTTTGTTGAACTCTTTCAAAAACATTTTCTTTAGTATTGTTTCTGGTTCCTTCCATTGCTCGACAGTGCTGCAATTTCATCTCGTCTGTCCAGTTCACACCTGTCGGGCGTGCACGCTGTAAGTTATCACCTTGTGCTGTAGTAATTTATTAGACACAAACTCAGTTACAAAATTTTGCAAAGCATGACCTATTGTCACTCCTTTTTGGAGCTTGAACATTTTTACTTATTTAGTGATTTGCTGCTACCTGGTGTTTTTAATTTTTGTCTGTGCTCTGATGTTATGCAGGCCATTGTATTCCTTGAAAATATATAATGATAACTCAAAATGTCCTACACAGAGTAGTAGCTTTGTTTTCTGTATCTCCTTCACATGCTACCTGTCTGGGCTTCTAGCAATGGTTGTTCTACACAAACCTATATCTTTTCAGTTACACTTTTTTTTTAGGAAAAATGGAGTCCCAGCAAATGTATTCAGTCAGCTTGCTGCTACAGAGTGTTATGATGTAATTTTCCTTCTGTTTTTAACATCCACTGAATTTGAATAATTTTAGATCAGTGTATCCAATGAAAGATCAAGGCTTATTTTTATTTATTTATTTACTGACATTTGATTTCCAGGATAGTCTGACTGGGTAGAACCCCATTTTCAGCAGAAGCCCATGGAGAAAAGTTCCAAAGTAATACAAAACATTTTAAGAAAAATAATTTTACAATCTTCAGCAATACAAAACACATCTACACCTAAATGAATTATAACAAATTAGACATAATATGAAAACATTTAAGAGTAGATATTAGTTGTACAATGATGATTTAATATTTAGAGAAAATTTAGCCAGTTTATTGAGAAATTAAAGGAAAGTTAGCAAAACACAAACAAGAATTGCAATATGGAGTGAGAGAAAAACATGCGTATGGTATATCTAGAGAGAAAGCCAGGGGAGAGAAATTGATAGAAGTAAGGAAGTGAGAGAAGACTGGAGAGCCAGGAGATGTAAGGTATGAATTGGTATTTGTTCACAGTTAGGGATGTAGTTTATCCTGGTGTTGATCAAGTAGAGAGCCAGCTTTTGGCTAGGAAGTCTTTCAGAATGGTTTTGAAGGATGGGAGGGAGGCTGTTGACCTCTTGAATACAGATAAGGAGTTCCAGGCCTTAGCAACATGAAGCAACATAAACACAATTCTCAGAAAAGTGAACACTTAGGTGCAAACAAGGGGAACCAATACTAATTATGAGATATTGGTTAGTTTGTATAAGTATAAAGGGTGTTTGAGGGGCTGCAGGGTGCATGCGATACTGATCTCCAAGAAAAGTACTTTAAAAGTATAACAGCAAGTTTTGAACTTTCATATTGCAGCTTACCCATACTTTAATGTTTGAGGTACCAGCACACATGCCACTGGATCTTGCAGTTCTGATACAGGGCCTTTAAATGGTTCATTCTTTCCTTTATCCTTAGTAACAAACATTTCTTTTGTCTGACTTTTTGTGTAAACACTGATCAATTGTCAATTTCTATACTAGGGTCTGAATATTTTTTATTGTGATTGCTAGGTGATAGCACTAAATTATTATCCCAGTCTACCAACCCTGATGGAAAATTTCCTAATGGATATTATTTTTACCTTATTTTTACATATCATTGAGGTTCTTTGGGCATGTCATAATATAGTGAGGTAAAATAAAGATATTCTTTTTGTTCATTGTAGATTTCTGCTCCTGTATCCTGCCTTGAGTAGAAATAGCACGTACTATAAAAGCATAAGAAAGAATGATTGAAGTAACTTGGATAAGTGCTCCTCAGCTGGGAAAAGGTCTCCAATATTTGATTTAATTTTGTTACCCCTTGGTAACTTCGGATTGATAATTATCAATCATGATTCATGAAGTACTTGGCTACCTACTGTTCATTGCTGGCAGTCACTGTGGAAGTGTCCTCCTTTGGTACTAGATAACACAAGGTGGATCAGTAACAAGCTGGGGATTTTATTGGACTTTCCATGTGATGCTGATCTTCATTTGCTGTTGACTTTGCCTTCTGGCATTTCTGTCATTTAGTGCCTTTAGTTGGATAAAATCAGGAGAGGGGTTATGATTTCTGATAGGACAGTGGTGCACGTAACACAGGTATCTGTATGACATTCCAAGTTCCTTGATATCTTACATTGCATTACATTATTTTATTTGCTTTAATGGCAGGAGTCAATAAGCCTGTCTATTTTGGTCTTTTCAGTGTATTTAATGTTCAACCTCCCTTACCCCACTACTTTATTCTCTTCCTACTTGTCCTATACCCTCTTGAATCCTCTAGGGATTCCCTTTCCACCATCTAGTTTATAAATCCATCCTTTTCATCCATAACCTTTTCTTTGAGAAGTACTTTTGGAGCTCCTGGGAATAATTAGTCCCGAAAGTCTAATGTTTATGCCCTGCCCTTCCAGTTCAGAATGACCCTTCAGATCTCTCTGATCTGATCTTTAATACACAAATGTCATGGCCCACCATTTCCCCCATCTCTTGTATTCTCAGGTAAGAACAGCTCTAACTCTTCTATCATCAGGTCACAATCCTTACTCTGATCATATTGCTGCCTCTCCATCTCATAGATCTTTCTGGTGGCTTCCCTCTATAATTCTACTAACATCCTGATGTTATTTTCCTCATATGACCCCCCCCCTCAGAACTGCATAACTATTCAAGGTGCTGAATGACCAAAGCCCGTAGAGCAGGAACATTACCTCTTTGTTTGTGAACGCCATCTCATTGAGAATGCACTACAGCATTCTGTTTGTTGATCCCACTCACCCCCTCACTCTGCTCCTAGTGGTAAAATCCCAGTATAATCACACCTTCAGATTTTTTACCTGTTCTCCACTTCCATTCTTCCCCAACAGATACTTGATACCAGATTTTTGTAGCCTACCTGTAGTACTTGGTTTTGTTTGCACATAACCTCAACTGACACCTTGCTATCCTCTTGTTTAGTCATTACAAATCCTTTGCTGGACTGTCTTCCTCATCTTCCATAGCTGCTCTTGTATCATTAGGAAAAAGGTTGATCCTCCTTTTCTTTCCCTAGATATGTCTGCAGTATGCACACTAAAGAGTACTGGGTCCATCATAGACCTCTGTTGTACTCCACTGGTCATTTCCTAATTTTTGAAACTGCCACTCTCATCACAGGTCTGTGTCCTGTCATTCAACCATGCAGTTTTCCTGTTCCTCTGTATTGGTCCTGCACTAAGCCTCTCTGGCTTCCCTGTAAATTTCCCGTGTGAGACTTGAGTCATAACTCTTGCTGACATCACGGTAGACCATATTTACTTGTACTCCCTGTCAACTCTGTCATAAAACTGAATGATGTTTAACCCACAGTTCTTCTGGTCTTGAACCCATGTTGGCACTTGTCCTGGAGATCATCATCCTCCACAAATGCTTCCAACCTTCCACTCAGGATTTTCTCCTGGACTAACTCTGTCACTGTTGTTAAATTAATAGGCCTGGAGTTTCTGCTCTTTTGCCTTGTACAACAGTAGTAAACTTGTTGTCTTCGGGTCTGATATTTCTGTTTACAGAAGCCAGTTATCTGGAAAGAGATCTCTACCAGTATGTCTGCCAACATACTAGATAGATTTCAGAGGACTCTAGGAGACAGCTCATCTGGGCCTTTTTGTTTACCCTCCTTAAAGTTATCCAGTTACATTGGAACCTCCTCCTTGTCTATTGTAGTGTCTGCCTACAGTTCCCCATGCTGGCCTACCTACTTCCCAACATAGTGCCTTTGTGAAGAGAGAAGCAAAGTATTTGTCCAGTCCATCTGCTTTTTACTCAGGCTGCTGTGGTTTCATAGAATCACAGATATTGCAAGGTAACTGAGTATTATAACCATTCATGCTTTGCCTGAACCCTATCTCAGGTCACACCTCCTTTCTCCTGGAGGGCCGTGCCAGTTAATCCAAGAGTGAATTTGTAGATATCCATCCAGTCATCTGACTTATGCTTAAAAAAGGTAGTAAACTTCTGTCCTTAACATGTAGGGATGGTTTATTCCAGAGGATTGGGAGGCACTACTTTATACACCTGTCCATCCACCATGTTGAATTTATCTGTTAGCAAGATTTAGATTCCTGGTTCTTGCACTGATGGAAATGTTGGACTTGCAGAGAAAGTCTATAAGAAACTGAATTAAGGGATAGAGTTCTCAGCCTGTCTTTCGGGTTCATAGGTGTATATTAGGCTAATGACTATTAGGGTCCTTATAAGCCTACCCACACAACCCAAATGTGAACCACAAACTGATTAATATAGAGGTGATTTACTGACTGCCTCTTTCCATCAGCGACATAGACAACAGATCTGGGTTGAATTTCCAATTACCCATCCATTGATCCAAGTTGTGCTTAAATCGAGATAGTGAAGAACTCTGCTTCATATGAATGGAGAGATTGTTCCAGAGAAAGACAATTCTCTGAGAAGCATATCTGTCTCTCCAGCATGACCTGGTTATACTGCAAGCAAAATTTACGTCTTTTAATCTTGTAGTTCTGATGCTGTTTGTTTTGTAGATGTGCAAATCTTCATCAAAACAGGGACATCTCAGAAGTCTGTATGATACTGAGTAAAGTGACCAGGCTTTGAGGCAGTCAGCATAGGACATTGTCTTTACTCCCGGTTTTCTTTTTGTAAGGAACCCTGGTGAACATTCCAGTTGTGGCATATGTCTGGTCAGGTACTTACTGAAGGGGGCATTATACTCTGTGATGGATCAGATGAGGGCCAAGTACAGTAACATGATGACCTCTCTGGACATAGATGCCATGCCCTTACTTATATGTTAAGCAACATAAAAAGATTTTCTTCCTACATTGGACAGATGTTGGTCAAAGGCTAAGCTACTATCTACATGAGTTCCCAAATGCGTGACTTTTAGGGGTGTTTTATTCATGCCGTAGTTATTCAGGGTGACTGACTTCCCAAAAAGTACTATAATACATTTGCTGGTATACAGTTTTCAGCCATGGTTTTGGCACCAAGCATTTGTCTGTGTTAGACCTTCCTGAAGGATGTTCTCATCTTGGAGGGATTCATTGACTATTCCCAGTTTACAATCATCTGCGAACTTGGTTATCCAGAGGCCTATGACATTGGCTTTAACATCCGAGAAACAGATGCCAAAGAGGAGTGGGCTTGACATGGAGCCCTGGATGACTCCATGGGTGACGGGTCTCTTTGTGGAGGTGTCCTCACCAATTTTTACCTCAAAGGCCTATCAGTGAACCAGCTAGCTAACCAGGATATTCTAAAGAGGTTTATATCTTGTTCCAAAAGATTATTGATAATATCTGAGGATTTAGGTAGGCCGTTTTCTCATCATTTCCTTTTCATAAGTTTATAGGTAGGTACTAGACTATCTGCCCGAAGGCATTTATAAGCCTAGCTGGAATGTGTTGGCTTTCTCCGCCCCTTAGATTAGTTCCCTGTGCTTCTGTCCAGCAGAGCCCTTGAAGTGATCCCTGGGGTAAACATTCTGTTTCCCATCCACTCGTCAAGATTTCTTTTGAAGAGTGTTAGCCTAATGTAGACTGGAATCTTGTTCCAGAGCATGGGAAGTCTCTGGGACAGGAATCTATCCCTCCAGCATGTCCTATTCATTGTTGTGGTGAGATTTAGATCCCTGGACCATGTGGCTTGAGGGGATATGGTTTTCTTTAGGTGGAGCATGTCCATCAATTCTGGGTTGGACATGGCCTTGTATGTCAGGCAGAGATCACCTTTGAGTAGGCGGTATGCAACCGAGTACAGCTGGAGTTTCTTCAGTCGAGCTGCATAGGGCATCTGCTTGAGGCCAGTGATCCTCTTGGTGAGGTACTTCTGTGCTCTTTTCAGTTGTTGCAGGTGTCTTGTAAGGTACATCCCAAATGGGGCATTGTACTCTATTATGGGTCTGATGAGTGATGCGTAGTGGGGCCCAATGACCTCTTTCGATCTGGATGCAAACCCTTTTGTGATTAGGTGGGCCACATAGAAGGATTTTCTAACCACTTTGGCAATGTGATTATCAAAGGAGAGGTTACTATCTACTTGGGTCCCCAGATCCCTTATTATGTCTTCTGCATTCAGAGGGCTACCACCTATGTGGTAGTTAGTGGGTACTTTGTTTTTTCTAAAGGGGATGATTATGCACTTTTTGGCATTTAGCTTGAGGCCATGATTTTGATACCAGGTATCTGTCTCAGTGAGACCCTTTTGTAGAATGTCTGTGTCAGTCAGAGAGTCAATTATAGCCCCTAGTTTGCAGTTGTCTGCAAACTTGGTCAGCCATAGTCCATCTGTGCTTGCCTGTACCTCTGAGAAGTATATGCCGAACAGGAGGGGTCCTAGGACTGAGCCCTGGGGAATGCCACTTATAACCGGTTTAGAGTCAGACCTAGCTCCTGCAACTCTTACCATGTGGGTTCTGTCCATGAGCCAGTTGGCAGCCCTGGATGACTGCATGGGTGACGGGTCTCTTTGTGGAGGTGTCGTCACCAATTTTTACCTCAATGGCCTGTCAGTGAACCGGCTAGCTAACCAGGATGTTCTAAAGAGGTTTATATCTTGTTCCAAAAGATTATTGATAATATCTGAGGATTTAGGTAGGCCGTTTTCTCATCATTTCCTTTTCATAAGTTTATAGGTAGGTACTAGACTATCTGCTCAAAGGCATTTATAAGCCTAGCCAGAATGTGTTGGCTTTCGCTGCCCCCTAAAATTAGTTCCCTGTGCCTGTGTCCAACAGAGCCATTGAAGTGATCCCTGGGGTAAACATTCTGTTTCCCATCCACTCGTCAAGGTTTCTCTTGAAGAGGGTTAGCGAGGAGCTCTGTCTAATGTAGATTGGAATCTTGTTCCAGAGCATGGGAAGTCTCTGGGACAGGAATCTATCCCTCCAGCATGTCCTATTTATTGTTGTGGTGAGGTTTAGATCCCTAGAGTGTGTGGCTGAAGGGGATATGTTTTTCTTTAGGTGGAGCATGTCCATCAATTCTGGGTTGGACATGGCCTTGTATGTCAGACAGAGATCACCTCTGAGTAGGCGGTATGCAACTGAGTACAGGTGGAGTTTCTTCAGTCGAGCTGCATAGGGCATCTGCTTGAGGCCAGTGATCCTCTTGGTGAGGTACTTCTGTGGTCTTTCCAGTTGTTGCAGGTATCTTGTAATGTACATCCCAAATGGGGCATTGTACTCTATTATGGGTCTGATGAGTGATGCGTAGAGGGGTCCAATGACCTCTTTCAATCTGGATGCAAACCCTTTTGTGATTAGGTGGGCCACATAGAAGGATTTTCTAACCACTTTGGCAATGTGATTATCAAAGGAGAGGTTACTATCTACTTAGGTCCCCAGATCCCTTATTACGTATTCCATATTTAGGGGGCTACCACCTATGTGGTAGTTTGTGGGTACTTTGTTTTTTCTAAAGGGGATGACTTGTCCGCAATGACTTGGCTGCAAGACAAGTGAAATTTACTTTTCCAAGCATGTCCAGAGGTCAGCTTCAGGTGTACTCTCCAGTTCATCTGGTGGATTTGGGCATCCTGAGGCAGTGTCACAACTGCCTCATGTATACAGACTTCCCTCTCCTCTTACCTCTAGACACAAACACTTGTGAGAGATGCAAATACACAGCCAGACTGGAGCCTAAGCACTCTCAACCCATGACTGTAACAGACAGTCAAGAGGAGAGGAGACACACTAGCATCACACCACCAGTCACACATGGATCTACAAAACGAGCACCGGCAAAACATACACATAAATACACAAAAACATATTCGGAGGCACTAGGTACCAATCTGAAAAAGAAACAGGGCCCTCCAAAGCAGGCAAGCAAGCAACCTGCACCTCCAAACACAAGGCAGAAAACACATAATTCACCTCAGCAGTGTGCCTCATGACAGCCCCTAAGGCAAAACACTATACCCAACACTAGTAATAGGAGACTCTATAGTAAGGCACACAGATGTTCCACTCACCAGGCTGAACAAGGAGAAGGTTACTGTCAGATGCCTGTTGGGTGCTAGGATCTGCCACATAACACAGGCACATAGGTCACTCCAGAACAAGTACAAGTATGATGCTATTGGTTTGCACCTGTCACCCCTAGGCTTTCGAATACTGGCCAAGGCTCTTGCCGACCCCATAGTGCCTTTTTTAGGCAAGGCTCAAAGGACAAGCCAACCACCATAACCAGCACAGGTAACTAAAAACTAAGGGCAATGCTACTGAATGCCATAAGTCTCAACCTCAAAATGCATGCACTCGAGGCACTCCTCAGTATGGAGAAAATTGATGTTTGTGCAGTGACAGAAACCTGGTTCAAGGCTCCAGAGAGCACCCCAGCACTACCAGGTTACAATTCATATCATACCTTCTGGCCTCAGTTACTGGATCGCAGTACAAAGCCCGGAGGTGTATCCATATTCATCAAGGATACCCACATCTCCAGGTTAGTGGCACAGCATGATGCCCCAGAGATCATGCATGCGCAACTATCAGCAGGCAAAACCACATTTCAAGTCATAGCCTGTTATAGATCGCCCACCATGTCCCAAGATGCTCACTCAGCATTCCTTGAGGCATTGGAAAATATAAAGGTCCTACCCAACACCATAAGTTTGGGTGATTTCAACTACCCTGGTGTAGACTGGGTGAACTACCAAAGTTCTAACTCCTATGCCCAGCGGTTCATAGAATTTATAAATTCAAATGCCCTTGAACAACTGATATGTTCTCCCACTAGAGGGGACAACATATTGGATTTAGTCATCACAAATATGGGCGCCCATTGTACCACACCTGTTATCATTCCCTCTCTGGTCAGATCAGAGCACAAACTTATAACCTTGGACATCCTCACCCCTCTACCTCCCCCATTCAAAGAAACCATCGTAAAAAACCTTTCCAAAGCAAACTTCAAACTACTTGCATCCGAAGTGGAAAGCTTCACTATTCCCTTGCAGAAGGATAATGATATCCAGGATGCAGAATCCTACACCAAGGCACTCTATATGCATCTTCAGGACTGCATGGGCCATGCTATCCCAAATAAAATGAAGACTCCTTCCTCAAGCAAGAAGAAACCAGTCTGGTGGACCCCGGCCATAAGCAAACTATACAATAAAAGGAGGAGACTTATACAAAAAAAGGCCAAATCTCAAGTAGAAAAATCATCCCTGATCAGCATTAGTAAGAAATTGAGGGCCCCCATCAAGTCAACTAAAGCTAATTTTGAAAAGAAAGTTGCCAAGGATGCCAAGGATAACCATAAGGCCTTCTATGGTTACGTCAAAAACCTAAATGGCAATGCTCAGGTCTGTTCTGAGCTAGTACAAAATGGAACAAAATACACTGACCCTTCTGACATTGCCAACATCTTGGGTGACAGGTTCAGTGGAAATCCCCCCCCCCCCACCAGCACCTGCAGGGCCTATTACTATTCCAGGGGATTGTGTAACTCCAATTATTACTGATACGTTGGTTAATAAGGCTCTATCTAAAGCTAAAAACACTGCCTCCATGGGACCAGATGGTGTCCCGGGCTGTCATACGCGAGCTCCAAAATGAATTAACCCCGCATCTGAATACCCTGTTCTGTCTCAGCCTCTCGACAGGATATGTGCCCATAGAATGGCGCACAGCAACGGTGGTTCCACTGCACAAAGTTGGGCCCACAACTGACCCTGGGAACGACTGACCAATAATCCTGACCAGTCTGATCTGTAAGGCAATGGAGTGAATCATTATGAAACTCATAAATGGTGAGATTGGGAACCTCCAAACACTTGACCCCACACAGTTCGGATTCGTCAAGGGCAGATCATGCCTCCTGAACCTGGTGCACTTCTTTGAGACAGTTACTCAGACTATAGATAAGGGAAAGGAGGTACACACGGCTTACCTTGACCTTGCTAAAGCATTTGACACCATTCCCCATTCAGGTATTATTAATAAACTCACCAACCTGGGCATAAACCCTTACGTCACAAGGTGGATCACAAACTGGCTCTCAGACAGATCCCACAAAGTAAGAGTAGCAGGATCTATGTCCGAATCCAGACCAGTAACGAGCTGTGTGCCTCAGGGCTCTGTCCTGGGGCCCCTCCTGTTTGGCATATACTTTTCAGAAGTACAGGCAAGCACTGAAGGGCTGTGGCTGACCTGGTTTGTGGATGACTGCAAACTGGGTGCTATAATAGAGTCTCCGGCCGACACGGATATCCTCCAGAAGGGCCTTAGTGAGACTGATGCATGGTGTAAAAGCCATGGTCTCAAGCTAAATGCTAAAAAATGCGTAGTAATCCCCTTTGGAAAAAACAGAGTACCCGCGAACTACCACATAGGAGGTAACCCCCTGACATCTGAAGAAGTAATAAGGGATCTAGGGACCCAAGTAGATAGTCAGCTTTCCTTTGATAACCATGTTGCCAAGGTGGTTAGCAAATCCTTCTATGTGACCCATCTGATCATGAAAGGGTTCGCATCAAGATCTAAGGATGTAGTGGTGCCCCTCGACTCTTCCCTCATCAGACCCATTATTGAGTACAATGCACCAATTGGAATGTACCTGGCTAGGCATCTCCAGCAGCTGGAGAGACCACAGAGGTACCTCACTAAGAGGATTACTGGCATCATATAGTTGCCCTGTGCAGCACGATTGAAAAAACTAAGGCTTTTCTCTGTTGCATACCACCTTCTCAGAGGCGATCGCTGTCTAACATACAGAGCCATGTCCAACCCAGAACTGTTGAACATGCTCCATCTTAGCAAAACCAAATCTACTCGAGCTACATGCTCTAGGGATAAAAACCTCAGCACAACAATGAATAGAACATGCTGGAGGGATAGATTCCCTTCACAAAGACTCCCCTTGCTATGGAACAAGGTCCCGATCTACATAAGACAGAGCCCCTCACTATCACTCTTCAAGAGGAACCTTGACGAGTGGATGGGTAACAAAAAGGTCACACCAGGGATCATACCAACAGCTCTACTAGATAGGGGCCAAGGGTACTAGCTGCTAGATCAAGGGCCTAGGGAACTAACCAAAGGGGTGGTGAATATTGCACAATGTGGCTGGGCTAATATATGCCTTTGGGCAGATAGCCCAGTACCTACCTATGAACCTATAAACCTATGCACTTTTTGACATTTAGCTTGAGGCCATGGTTTTGACACCAGGTACCTGTCTCAGTGAGACCCTTTTGGAGGATGTCTGTGTCAGCCGGAGAGTCAGTTATAGCCCCATAGTCCTCCTGTGCTTGCCTGTACCTCTGAGAAGTATATGCCGAACCGGTGGGGTCCTAGGACTGAGCCCAGGGGAATGCCACTTGTAACCGGTTTAGAGTCAGACCTAGCTCCCGCAACTCTTACCATGTGGGTTCTGTCCGTGAGCCAGTTGGCAACCCATCTCGTGACGCAGGGGTTTATGTTCAGGCTGGTGGGTTGTCTATAATACCTGAGTGGGGAATGGTGTCAAAGGCCTTTGCGAGGTTTAGGTAGGCTGTGTGGACCACCTTTCCCTTATCTATAGCCTTGGTAATTGTGTTAAAAAAGTCCACCAGGTTTAGGAGGCATGATCTGCCCTTAACAAAGCTGAACTGGGTAGGGACCAGTGTTTGGAGGTTTCCAATGTCTCTGTTAATGAGATCCATGATGATGCACTCCATAGCTTTGCAGACCAAGCTAGTCAGGCTTATAGAGCGATAGTTCGCAGGGTCCATTGTAGCTCTGCCTTTGTGGAGTGGAATAACTGTTTCTGTGCGCCACTCTGCGGGCACATAGCCTGTGGAGAGGCTGCGTTTAAACAGTGTGTTTAGGTGTGGGGTTAGTTCAACTTTGAGCTCATGTAGGACGCAGCCTGGGACACTATCTGGTCTCATGCTGTATTTTTGGCTTTGGAGATAGCTGTTTTAACCTGAGTGTCTGTGATTTCAGGGGCACTACATTCTTCTGGTATAGTTATGGGCCCTTTTAGGGGTGAGAGGGGGGTGAAGTTTGCACTGAACCTGTCTGCCAGGATGTTGGCTATATCGGTCGGTTCAGTGCATTTTGTGCCATTCTGCACTAACTCTGAGCAGATCTGAGAATTGACACTTAGATTCTTGACATAGCTAAAGAATGCCTTGTGGTTATCTTTGGAGTCCATGGCAATTTTTCTTTCGAAGCTAGCCTTAGATGATTTTATGAGAGACATAGTTTTTTGCTGATACTGATCAAGGATGTCTTCCTTTCTTGGGATTTTACTCTTTTCTGTACTAGTTTCCTCCTTCTATTGTATAGCTTGTTTATGGCAGGGGGTCCACCAGACTGGTTTCCTTTTCTTGGAGGAGTGATTCTTGGTTTTGTTTGAGATAAGATGATCCATGCATTCATGTAGGTGCCCGTGGAGTGCACTAGTAAAGGATTTTGAAGCTTGGACAGCGTTATCCTTTAGCATTGGGGCTTTGAAACTTCCCACCTCAGTCTTAAGTAACGTGAAGTTTGCTTTTGAAAAGTTTTTCACTGTGGTTTCTTTGACCGGGGGTGGTGGCAGAATGTGGATATCCAAAGTGATTAGTTTTTGGTCAGGTCTAACCAGCGAGGGGTTGACCCCTGGTGTAGAACACCGGTCGCCCACGTTGGTGATGACCAGGTCCAATATGTTGTCACCTCTGGTGGGGGTGTTGACCAATTGATCCAGGGCATTTGAGTTTATAAATTCTAGGAAATGTTGAGCAAGGGAGTTTGTACTTGAGTAGTTCTCCCAGTTAATGTTTTGGTAATTGAAATCACCCAATAACAGGGTGTTTGGTAGGACATTTATTTTTCCCAGTGTTTCCAGGAATGTGGAGTGGGGGTCCTGGGACATGGTGGGTGATCTATAACAAGCTATAATTTGAATAGCAGTTTTGCCCATTGTTAGTTGCACGTGGATGATCTCTGAAGCATCGTGCTGTGCCACTAACCTGGAGGTGTGGGTATTCTTGAGGAATATGGATACTCCCCCACCTTTTCTATTTCATTCTGGGTTTTGTGGCCAAAATGTATGGTATGAGTTGTAGTCTGGTAGTGCTGGGGTGCTCTCTGGAGCCTTAAACCAGATTTCTGTTACTGCATATATATCGATTTTCTCCATACTGAGGAGGGCCTCGAGTGCATGCATTTTGAGGTTTAGACTTCTGGCATTGAGTAGCATTACCCTCAGTTTTTTGTTACTTGTGCTATTTACGAAAAGTAGTCCACCAGATTCAGTAAGCATGACCTTCCTTTGACAAAGCAAAAGTGGGATGGATCCAGTGTCCAGAGGTCTTCTATGTACTTGTTGATAATTTCTATGATAATTCTTTCATTGTTTTGCAGATAAGACTAGTCAGACTAAGGAGTCTGCAATTTCCAGGATCTGTTGAAGGTCCTCCCTTATGAAGGGGTTTGACAGTCACACCCCTCCATTCATGTGGCACAAAGCCAATTTACGGCTATAGTTAAATAATGAATCCAGGGGTCCTAATAAGTCATATTTTAGTCTGTTCAGGAGGCAACCTGTGATGCTATTGAGGTCTACTGAGGTAGTGCTCTTGGTTCTAGTGACCTAGCCAGTAAATGCTCCCTTATTATAGCAGGAGAAGCTATGTTTGAGGGTACTTTTGGGGTGATTATTAGGGGTAAGAGAAGAGTAAAGTTGAAATATTTACATTATTATTTTGCTAATAGTTTGGTAAATGAGTCAAACCTCTTGCATATTTTATATGCATAGCATTTATTTGGAGTGCTGATTCAAATGTTTTACCTCAGTTGACCAAGTCATTTGAACTTTCTACATTATGAGCTTTCCCAACATTATTCTTTGCTGCCCATTTTGTTTCCACTTTTTTATTTTTACATTTTTGTTCTTACCTAAGATACACAAGAAGTTCTAGACCATGAAAAATCCTTTATGTGCAGCTAAGCTGCTCCAAAAATCCTGTGTGTGCTGACCAGTTACCCGTTTTTTTAACTTTTTCACTCTCCATTTTAGGTGGTGTCAGCTTCATAAATATTCTTGCAAATAAAAGCAGCATTATTACATTTAGTAGCCATTGCTTTAGTTTGTTGCAGTAAAGCCTCCTCCATCTTTCCATGCAAAACTAAATCGTTTGCATCCTGACCTTTGGCTGCCAGATCAGCTGCAAATTCAGCGCTTGCTTCTGCTCTGCTGATACAGACCTGAAGAATGTTCCCTCTATTCACAGCAGGAGGTTTTTATTGCACAAAGCTTACAACTTTGTTTCACACAAGAAATAATCAATTCATAATATAATATAAAATATGAAATCAATAAATATTTTAATCAGCATCACATTTTCCGACTAAAGTTTGCATGCATGCATATTTTAACCCCCCACTCTTTCTGCATAACCAAAACTTTGAACACGTTTATTATTTTTTTCAGATTCTACTGCTTATTATTCAAAATGTCATCTCTCTTTCCATATATACTGTAAATCTTTTTATTTTGTCTACCCTTTTAGCTGCTTTGTTTCAGTTTTGTTTATGATCAGTATACAGTACCATGTCAATGTCTACAATAATTTCTTCAAATGTAAATTTATTGTAAATCTTTCAGTTTTTTTATTCCTATTAGAATTAAGAAGCACATGGACTGTCGTCTTCAGTATTACATCCTTACATATTGCACTTCCTTTCCTAATAAACATTAGATTTCATACTTTCTTTCATAAGTAATCTATTTAGAGATGTTCTCCACATACAATCATTTAATTAATTAATCCCTTTGTACATTCTTGTCTTTTTTAATATCATCTATTTGTTATTTGTCTAGATTTTTATCTCCATTTTCTCAACATTGTTCCATCATTATCATTTTATGCAATCCTTTCTGATTCTTCTATAAATCCTAAATTTACTGTTCTCATAAAAAATCTTATATATTCTCATTTCTTCTCTTTCCTCGAATTTCTCCTCTTTCTCTTTTGAACTTTCCCAATTTCTATTTTTGTACATTAGTCAACTTAATACATTCTCATCCATCCTTCTTATTTCATCCAAAAATACAAACGCAGAGAAATAATAAATAAATAAATAAAATGTTTAGATGTAATACGTTTAATTGCTTAGCTCTTTTCACAGTTTTTAATAATGGTGTTTAATATGTATAAGTACAATAGCCATAAACACAACCATTTGCTGCATCTTTCATTTTCTAAATTATCTATTGCTCCTTAACACACTGTTTTTAACAAACAATATACCTAATATCTTAATTTCTGCTTCTGTAGATTATAACCCACCTAACTTCACATCCTGCACACATTGAAAAGAGGAACAAAAGGTCTTGAAAGTAGGAAGGTGCATCCATGCAAAAACTGGGCATCTAATTAGCATAAACATTGAATAACAAATAGCATATAACTCTTCCCACTATTAAGATACAAGTCAGAAATGTGTTGAAAAAGCAGAGGGAGATAAATTAATGGAAAATATAAGCACATTTTCCAAGCGTCAGCATAAAATTTGTAGACTTTAATGAACTGTATTGCAAAATTTTACCACACAAGTTTATTTGTATTTGACTTTGAAAAAGGGAGATATAAGGCAAGTGGTCAGTTTCCTAAAACTATTGGTACTACTAGTATGTTTGTCATTTCCTGTGTTTTCTCTGTATAATTGACAGCTTCAAAAATCATGTGTGATGAGGGGAATTCAGAAAATTGTGCAAAGGGGTAAGTTAAGCTTGAAAATATGGACATAACTCCAAAAATAGGTACATCATGTACAGGGGTAAATCAGGCCCAGTTATCATAGAACAATTCCATATCTCATGTACATCAAAGGCCTGGTATTAATGGTTGATAAATCTATGTCGTTTGACTGTAATTTTAGCAAACCTGTTAAAACAAATGTTATTTTGTCATACAAGACATCTATAGATTTTATCTAAAAAAAACTTTGTCATGCTAATTTCCATTCCTGTTGACCAGTTCCTGGGGACCCAGGCACCTCTGGCCTATATTTGCTAAATTTATAAACAACAAACCTGGTGTCTTCATGGATTTCTGAGATGTGGACACTCCACAGAGTTAGGCCACGAGCCACTGCTCTGCTGCATTCATCTGTGCAATCCAAGGAATCTGTTGCGTTCTGCTAAGCATAAATACAATTTTGTACTGTATTTTGCACTTTTAAACTGTATTTTTTCTATATTGCTGATTTTTTAAAACTGTTCTTCCTGAGTTGTTGCACTTTTTGTCTGCTGTAGCATAGACTAGATTCCGACTTGCTGAATATGATTCTGTTTGGTAAACTGAGCACTAAACCAGGCTATCCTTTGTTGGAGAGGGCCTCCCGGCACCCTCCCTTGTGGCAGGAGAGTGCAGTTAAGACTCATGTGATTGAAGGTTGCCAGCACAGGGCTCAGTTTTGATCTTTTTTATTGGTTAAATTGGTTAAGTTGTTTAATTCAGTTTTCTCACTATTGCTACATAAGCCCATCATTTGTGCTGGTTTCCCCTTGTTTTAACACAGCTTCACAGAGTTAGCCGACCAGCCACTACTTTGCTTTGTTCATCTGTTTACGCATAGTGCACGTCAGTGCACCATTGTGCACTACCTCTTTGGGGGGGGGGGTAACCATTGGTGGTTATAGATACAAAATCTTCTGTAGATAAATTTTCCCTTAGTAGTTGCCCGTGATCTGGCCGAGAAGTCCTTATATTGCACTTAGCTGCTCAAAGAGCACCTCAGCTGCACTTTTGCCCTTAAACAGTCCTAAAACCACCAAATCTACAACAGTATCATACAATTTAGAGAACCCTCACTAGTACTGACCCTTTATAGAACACCCCATTACTATAGACCTCATTTAGAGCACCCAGTTATACCACACCCTCCATTTTCTCTCCCCACTGTGAAAACCAGATTTGAACCTAGCATTATGGATGGTCAGTTTCCCTCCATTTCTCCTACCAGCCTGATTATCATGGTTATCCTGAGGCAGTGTAGCCTTACACTGACAACCCTCTACTCCTAAATCACCCAAATAGAATTTGTGAGAGATGCATTTACACTAACAGTCTGGAGTCTTTGCTGTCTCATGCACAGAACTGTAACACTGAACAGGTTGTTAGCTCCGATACTACACCTCTTATGCAAACCATGCACTCAGCAAATAAACCATCATATGTAGAGGTACTCACCCGAAATCTACCTAAACACCAGAGACCTTCCAAACGCAAACACCTAATACCTCACCTACAGCACTCAATACATGTAAAAACACAAGCACCAGTGTCTCACCAAATAAGGCCCTAAAGCAAAGCACATCTAAACCAAATGTTTTTCGGCATAGGTGACTCCATTGTGAGACACACAGATGTCTCACTCAACAGGCTGAACAAGGAGAAGGTTACAGTTAGCTGTTTATCGGGTGCTAGGATCTGTCAGACACACATGCACTCAAGTCTCTCAACAACAAGTACCGTTATGACTCTGTCATAGTTCTTGTTGGTGTGAATGACTTCAGCTGTACCTCACTGGACTATATGAAGAGAGACATGATTGAGCTCTATGAATATGTGTCCCAGGCAGGTATGTCCCTAGCCATGAGCACCATTCTACCCTCACCTAGGATGATACCACAATATAAACAGAAAATGATTGTGTTTGATAGGCGTGAAAGTGCTCATCTTCTCTGTGTCTTTTATTATTTTACTGTTTTTAACTTTTGTTTTAATAAATGGAATTTTAAGTGGAAATCTCTGCTGTATCAGCTGAATACGCTTGTTTTGTGCAAAAAATGACTGACTTCAACAACTGACTTAGCTTCTGGTGTCATTCTAAGGGTATCCAGTTCCTGTCAACCTGGGATGACATGGTTGGTAGACCACACTGCTTTGCCAGATATGGTCTTCACCTGTCACCTCTAGGCTTTCAGTTACTGGCTAAGGCACTTGCTTCCCCCATAGTGCCTTTTTTTAGGCAAGGTCTCAAGAACAAAATTTCTGACATGAAAATATCCCTCACAAATAAATTAAGGGTTACCATGCTGCTAAAAGCTAGGAATTTAAATCACAAACTGCACTCTCTGGAAGCACTCTTTTCTCTGGAGGATGTTGACATCTGTGCAGTGACAGGAACTTGGTTCAAGACCGCAGAGTGTACACTGGCCTTGAAAGGCTACAATGCCTTTCATGCTTTCACACCTGAAAATGAAACTAGTTAGACAGGAAAACTCCATGGAATTACTCCAAATTCGGCTAACTGTAGGTAAGACCCCCCCCTCCCCCTTCAAGTCATTGTTAGCTATAGGACCCCTTCAGTGAACCAAGATACCCACTCTGTTTATTTGGACCTACTGTGACCTACTTTAGTCAATCAAATTACAACCAAACACTCTAGTCATGGACGATTCTAACTATCCCCTCCACTGACTGGGAAACCTATATGAGTACTAACATGCTTGCACAAAGGTTCCTGGAATTTGTTAACACTAATGCCCTGGAAATAATAATATACAATCCCATAAGAAGCTCAAATATTCTCAACCTGGTCCTCACCAACATGGGTGACCAGTGCACCACCTCAAGTATAAGACCCTCAAATCAGGCTAACAAATTTCACCAAAGCTAATTATACCTTCCTAAGGGATACCATAAATAATTCCAAGCTCCTATTCCCTCAGATGGCATTGACACTGTACTAAGGTATACACAAATGCCCTGTACAAGCACTTATACAAGTGTATTAATACAACTGCACCTGATAGAATCAAAACAAGATCCTCAAGAAAAAGACAAGCCTCCCTGGTGGACATCTAGCATTAATAAGTTATAGAACAAGAAAAGAAGTTGTGTCAAAGAATAAAAGAACAGAGGTCCCAGCACTGGAAGAACACCCTCCTCTGCTTGAACAAACAAATTAAGACAACTTGTAAAATCCTATAAGGGGAACTTCAAAAAAAATTAGCAACCATGGCTAAAGATAACCATAAGGTGTTCTTCAGCTATATCTATAACCTAAAAGGTAGTACCCAGACGTGCTGAACTAGCTGTGGAGGGCATCAAACACACACTGATTCTTTGAAAAGGGCTAACCTATTAGCTGACAGGTTTGGCAAAAACTTCACCCCACTGTCCCCTCCAAACATTACACAAAGCATTCCCTCTACATCTCCTTCACCTTGCATCTCCAAAGAGCAAATAATTCATGTTCTCTCCAAGGCCAAAAACACAGCCTCTATGGGGCTGGATGGCATCTGAGGTTGTGTTTTAAATGGACTAAAACATGAGTTAGCAACTCCATTAGGTACTTTTTTCAACCACAGCCTGAGTACTGGTTTTGTCCCTGTTGAATGGAAAACAGCAACCATCCTCCCCCTTCATAAAGGGGGTACAGCCACAGACCCTGGGACCTATGGACCCATAAGCTTAACCAGATTTATCTGCAAGGCCATGGAATGAATCATTATGAACCTTATAAATAAAGATATAGGTGATCTCCTAACCTTGATCCGACTCAGTTTGGTTTTGTCAAAAGCAGGTCATGCCTTTTAAACCTGGTGGACTACTTCAAAAATGTCATCAGAGCCATAGACAAAGGCAAATCCATGTATACAGCCTACTTTGACTTAACCAAGGCCTTTGACACAATCCCACATTTGAGCATCATTGATAAACTCTCACAGTTGAATATCAACCCGTATATCATCAGGTGTGTTGCTAACTGGCTCACCGACAGATATCAAGCACAGTCAGAGTTGGGGACTTTACCTCATCCAGCAGATCTGTCACCAGTGGGGTTCCACAGAGGTCAGTGGTGGTCCCCCTACTGTTTAGAATATACATCTCAGAAGTTCAGACCAAAACAGAGGGGCTGTGGCTGACTAAGGTTGCTGATGACTGGACATTAGGTGCAATCACTGAATGCCCAAAAAATGTCAATATGCTTCGAGTGACTTACACAAACTAATGATTGGTGCCAAAGCCATGGACTCAAACTCAATGCAAAAAATGCATTATCATCCCCTTTCGTAAAAACAGTATCCTGCAGACTATCATATAAATAATAATACCCTAAGTAGCAACTCAGTAGTGAGATACTTGGGAACACAAGTTGACGGTAGCCTAAACTTTCACCAGCATGCGTCTACTGTGGTAAGGAAGGCATTCTACGTCACACACCTCATTTGCAAAGGCATTGCCTCAAGAGCAAAACAGGTCATAACACCCATGTACTCGACCCTCACCAGGCCAGTAACTGAGTACAATGTCCCCTTTGGTATGTACTTTACCAGGCACCTGCAGCAACTTGAGAGACCTTAGAGATTTCTAACCAAGAAAATTCAGGGACTCCAGCACGTCATATGTTGACAGATTGAAGTTACTGTCACTGTACTCAGTAGCATACATACTACTTACAGAACACTTGTGCATAGCCTACAGAGCAATTTTGGATCCAAACCTAATGGAAATGCTGCACATCGGCAAGTCAGATGGGACAAGGGCCTGCGACATAAATAGGAGCTGCTGGAGAGACGGATTTGTCTCTGAGGGTGCCATTTCTCTGGAATATGCTACCATTTCACATCAAACAAAGCTCCTCTATGACCCTGTTTAAGCTTAGCCTGGATGACTGGATGGTAAACAGTAAATCCCTGCCGGGGATTTCACCTATGACCCTCATAGATATGGGCTGTCATTGCTAATATCTCGAGTTTAGGCAATAGCCTTTATATCGGGTTTCTTTAATATGATATTGGGCACACACAGCTAGGCTTATAAAGACCTTTTGGTCACTAGCCAGTAACCACCTATGAACTTTCATGAAGAAGAACTGGTTAGATGCCAATTTTAGTCTGTGCTTGGCAGTTTCTCTTTTGCTTGAGTTCTCCATAGTTCAGAGCCCACAATCTGACAAGATTTATGGTTGGATTGCAATTTGCAACTAAGAAATTAGCCATTAGAGAGAACATTATAATGTTTTTCTTTGATTTATTTATTCCATTTCTGACTGTAATGATAGAAGCAGTTTTTATTTATTAACTGAAGAAGCCCACAAGAAATTGGTGTCTATTTCAGGGGATAACTGTGAGCACTGCCTGATTAAAGGAAATTCTGAAGGAATCAAACCCAAAACTATAGGATAAAGCTCATTCGTAGTTTATAGTCTTAATTATGCTTAATTGCAATTGCTCATGAACTCTTTAAAATACTTCTTATGTATTTTTGTTATCATAGAATGAAACAATCAAGGATAAAAGAATGGAAAAAAATAAGAAAGAGGCTTTACCTTCAGACAAAAAAAATGAAAAGTGTATGTTAATCATTATTATTTTTCTTATATGAATAGCAAAGCAAAGGTATGGCTTTTATGTCAACCATAAGCGTAGGATGTAGAAAAAATGAGCACGGTGCAAATGTCAAGAAATATATTCAATGTACATTTTATGATAAAGTTAATCTCTTTCAAAACATTACAATTAGAGTTTAAAAACAAGACAATTGTCCTTTTCAGAAGTAATTTCTGAACACCAAAATTATTTTCTGAACAATATGTGTACCATTGTCAAAAAATGTACACGGACCAATAATGGAGTAGAACAGAATGTGTACTCAGGGGGACAGTTGCCTGTGAGCCCATTTACACTGGAGGTCACACAAAAAAAAAAGTTTTAGTACGATAACACAAAATAGATATAGATACATATACAAGGAAGGAGTTGACAATTATACATATATATACATATACATATACACACACATATATATATATATATATATATATATATATATATATATATATATATATATATATATATATATATATATACACATATACGTATATATATATATATATATATATATATATAGAGAGAGAGAGAGAGAGAGACAGACATGCATGACATTTATTTGGCATATAATGAACAATAATCAGAATATGTCAACAATATGGAGAGTAAGTCCAAAAGATCTGTATATTAGTAAAGTAAAAGTTACAGTGATAGTTACAAATGATACTTTGAGAGTATGCTTTTGAATATATAAGCAACATCATTGTGAGAAATGCGAGAAAAGCAAATAGGGAATGTTTGTAACATGCGCCTAGTAAACGGTAAAAAACTGAAATGTGAGAAAAAGGAAGAAGTGTGCCTGTGAGAAGTGAATAGCAAAGTTATTGAAAACTATCTAGGATTAGGAGGATAGAAGACTTGGGGTTATAGTCTCAGTAGTAATGGTTATTTGGGAATAAAATATATCTATGCATTTTATCTAAGAAAACTTTGACATGCTGGTTTCCATTTCTGCTTGCCAGTTACTGAGGACCTGGGCATTAGAACTCTTAACACACAGTTCTGAACACTGATTGTTTCCTCAACCATGTACACATCCATGGCAGGGCTTACCAGCCGGTGGAGTAAACCTTGGTTCTAGATGATTGTTATTGTTGAAGTGACACTCTGAACCCATGTAGACGGATGGATGGATGGATGGATGTGTACAAGTGTGAATCACTGTGACCATTTCTGGTTCCTCAGGCCATTCATCTTTTTTCCTCGGCTCTGTCTGGAAAATAAGAGTGAGGACGGGAGGATGGAGATATTAAGTGTGGTGTATGTGTGTGCAACAACTGTGAGTTAGTAACAGTTTGCTCTTCAAGCATGACAGTGAAGACTGAGCTGTAAGTTAAGTAAATGCTCAAAGAGACCTATAAGCATTGGCTGTTATATGAGTCATTACCAAAATAAAAAAGAGCACGCTTGTGGGAATTACAAGTGGTACAATGCTGGAATGGACTTGGCTTCTTCAAGTGGGTAAAAGGAAATTAAGTGAAGGAGGAAAAAGTAAATATTGGCTAGGATTTGATACAGGGAGTATTAATGGGATACATTTTAGTACAGAGTTCAGGATAATATGCAGACACATTTATTACTAGCATGTATGCAATAGAATTAGACAGAAGGCTTTTAGAGATATAATTTATGTGATTCCACATGACAATAAAACTTACCTGTTATGGAATACCATCATTCTGAAATTACTGCATGTTTTTTATGGGTCAAATATGTTGCAGTTTTATACATTAAGTGGACAGTTGAATCGTGCTGTCTGTAATTTACCATTTCCACTCTCTGGAAACAACTGTATTTTGATTATTCCCCCCCCCCTACCACCCCCAAAAAAGCATTCCATTCTACTTGTGTCTATATTTGTAATATTCACTATACAGCCACAGTTTGAAGTTTGCTGATTCCCTACTAAATAATTCCCTAATCATATACACTTTATACTTTTGTATTATTTCTAGAAATCGTATTGTATTCACTGTAAAAGGACCCCAGTTAAGGACGTCCTGACATTGATGGTTTGTACATTAACAACCTGCAATGCAGTTTTCTGTAGTTCAGTAAGCAAACAATAATATAAAAACAGGGTGGTCATTTTAAGGAAATAATAGACCATCCATGGTTGTTTGAAGTCTGATGCCTCTCCCGACTCGTTGGTGGTCAGTTATTTCCCTGTAATGCCAATCCATGGGGGATTATTGTTGCACTTATAAAAGGGACTACCTGCGGATATGTTTTCATGTTTTTATTATTAAAATAAATATTATGAATGGGATTTTCATGCTAATAGTTACTATTGCACAATCCTGTTACTAAAGATTGTATCTTAATAGGTAAAGTTTACTTAGATATGCAGTACCCTCTTTCAACAGTGCTTGTTTCATATAGATTTACACATGCACTCACACACAGGCATATACACAACCACAAGCACACACACGTGCATAGTACAGAGTTTTACACACACACACACAAATGTACACTCATACATAGACAGAATTTGTTCTTTAAAGTTCTTTTGTTAGTTGTAAAAGATGAATAGAGCAAGAGAGATAACACACAAAGCATTCATATTTAAGAGCTGTAAGCTTTTTCACTGCACAGTGAAGAAAATACAGTAAGAAATAAATGTTCTCCCCATGAAGTGCATTCAAACTGCTCTTTCATATTAAAGAAAACAGCTAGCCTTAATGCTGAGGAAACAACTAAAACAAATAGTGCTGGAAAAATGTTTTTTTTTTCTCTGTTGGAGCACTGATTTTATGCTGTGAGTAAATATCCTTTCCCCCTGAGCTCTGTCTCTACATTACCCCTTTGTAACTCTGAGTCATTAGTGGGGTTACATTATTGTATATGCCATTGTCCTAACATTTATTATTTAACCTTTGACAAAGCTGGCCACATACTTTGCTTATAAGCATATTTGTAGCATAACTTTTTGACTTTTATTTATGTTTTAATAATGCATGCAAATTATAAGTTTGAACTAACTGATCTTAGTAGCATAAGCTATGAATAGCACATTAATGAATTTTGTACATCTGATCACAATGTTATTTCTACAAAACATCAAATGTTCATCAGTTGATCACAGATACATTAGCCTTAACAACATGGACTATATCCTGCTAAAGATATAACAGCCAGCCAGGCAATTCCAAAGTTTAAGAACACCATACACCCACCCAAAGCACTAACCAGTTCAAGCAGAGCTGAAGAAAAAGAATGGTTTGGTGCCAAGCACTTCAGAGATTTCCTGCTCCTGATGAGCACTCCTATTACAGGCTTTTTAGGATCAATGTTCGGCTAATGCTTGCCCATTGTTGAGCAGATATGTTTCCTATGGGGAAAAGCTTTGATGTCTTATTTTTTGTCAGAAAGTTCACTTTCTCTATAAAAGTATCAGTTTTAAGCTAGCAAAAATGTTTTTTGTCATATGACTTTTAGCCACTTTTTCTAGAACCATTAATTTTAACTTTTGAGTGAAAGGGAAAACTGTTAAAACCAAGTTTAAATCATTTTTCCCATCTGGAAGCTGTGTTAAATTAGTTTTGGGAGCTGGGGAAATAGTTTAAATTGTTTTCACATATTTGGTGGAAAAGATTTACTCTTTTAATACTTACCTGTTTTAGCAACTACTGCTGCCAGGCTTTTTCAGGATACAGACATTTTTTTCAGTTTCACAAAGGAACAACCTACTTTTCCTTGGTTCTTCCATTTTACAGCCACAAAAAATAAAATTAATAGAATCCAAGTTGCCACAGCCACAGATGATGACTCTTCTGCAGTCATTTTAGTTTCCTCAGACAATAGTCTTTTACTTTGGCTCTCTCTGTGATTTCTGTTTTCCCTTCTCAGGTTTCCGATTCTGAGGAGAATGTTTCTTCTGATAGTGCCTTGCAAGGATTTTCATTTTCTGAAACCATATCCAGAATGACTCACTTGTTTTAATGGGAAGATAATGATCTTCAACTGTAATTAAAGAAATATTATGATTTATTGCAAATGGAATTTCCTTAATCTATACAAGTTCTTCCTGCTCTTTTAGGATTGGAAGATGTATGGATGACAACCTGTAACTTGCCTGATAGCCTGCCTGCTTTGCTTACATGTTGAAGTTTATACTTGCTTCTTTTGAGAATGTGAGGAAAATTATGGCTTCCTTTCCCTAATCTGAGGAAAAAAAAATATCTTTTGTAATCTTACTTCTGTGTCTCAAGTGACTAAACACTTTTTAAAGTGTGCTTATGATTCAGCAAATGACACTTCCAGAGCAGCTGCTACTGGAGCTGTTATGAGAAGGCTTGATTGGTTACACACACAAAACCTTCCTGTGGATGTAAATGCTGAAAACTGTAATTCACCCATAGATAGAAAAATTGTATTTGGACCATCTGCTGCATAGATCCTTAATTTAGGTTTTCAGCCTTCTTTCTCCTAATTTATCAAGGGTTTTACAGGTACCTTTACAACATTTTACAAAAGGCAAAATAAACAGAAACAAGTTTTTGGTAAGCAGACATTTAAAAAGGTGTAGCAAGGGAGCTCCAAAAAAGGAATAGCCCCCAAGAAACAAAGGCAGTCTAACAAGTCTGAATAACTATCTACAGACTCTGTCTCCCTTCCCACTCTGCTGAACCTTTAATGTTTTCCAAAGATCTGACCCCTCCATCTCTCTCTGTCTTTGGCAACAGACAGTCTCAGACAAATGATTTCTGAGAGTAATTCATGAAGGTTACAGATAACAGTAGAAATTTCTCTGTCTTTCCTTTTTGGGGGGATTCCACTTCATCCAACAGATCACACTTTTTTCCATGAAGGAGAGACACTGTCTATCACCCCCCAGTTAGCAGACGATAAAGGGCATGACATAAAAAAGGAAAAGTTTTTTTTTCCAAGAATGATTCTGTTGCCAAAGAAAGAAGCCTCCTGGTGATCAGTTCTATAGCTTTCCTTTCTAAACCAACTTGAGAAATTTCCTTCAAAACCAATTAGGTTTTTTAGTGACCCAAAATGCAAAAGATGATTGTCATTAGATCCCTGTAACACCAGGTTTTAAATATTTCTTAGGGTTTTCTGTGTCTGGATAACACTTTCCGTTTGCATTACCTTTTACCTTGTTTTCTGCTCCAAGAGTATTCACAAAATATCTAGATCCAGTGGTAGCCTACTGCAGACTACAATGTTTCTTTATTGAGATGGCTTAATGATCTTTGCAGAGACTTTTTCTAAGCATCAGGAATTCTCCCTTGAGTGAGAGATCTCCTGTATAGACTGGGGTATCAGGAGACCATCCAGAATTATTTCTTGACTCCTTCTCACATGGTTGTTTTCATGGGGTACCTATTAAATTCCTCAATTCCGAGAGCTTTTCTTAGTCAATATGGTCCCAGTATCAGCATCACCTAACATTACTGAGTCCTGGTTTGGGATTTGAAAAAGGGGAACTTCTTTGGTGAAAAGACCAGTTTTATCTCAAATCAGGTCTCACATTTCCCGTTCTAGCTGCAGTACACTCTGTAACTTCAGATGGCTCAGACTTTGCTTGGGAAGCACTGTCTATAGGAATAAAACTGCAGGGTCCTTGGAACAAAAAAGACAAGTGAAAAGACATAAATGTAAAATAGTTTGCTATAATAAATGCTCTCATCTCTCTCAATCAACTATGGGCCTCAAACAAGTGGTACAGACAACACAACAGTGATGTGGTTCACAAAGAGAAGGGAACCACATTTTACTCTCTGTGCACACTAGTCATGGTAGCCTGTGATATAGCCCTTCTTCTCACTCACTCTACAGACGTCATACATCATGTCAGAGCAAACTTTTGTAGCAGCCAAACTGAACATTACTTATGACAGATTCTTATCGGTTGAAACTGAATCGGAGGATCTTCCTTGAATTAATTTATCTGTGGAGAACACTTCAGATCTCTTTGCCTACATTCACAGCAATCAGGCAAAAGTTGGCAAAATCTTGCTCCAGGACTTCATTCAAGAAGGGCTTTAAAACAGATGCATTCTCTTTTGCTTGGACAGGGATGTTCCCATATGCTTCTCCACCCCTTCCAATGATATCCAGAACATTCTGAAGAGTCAGAAGGAGTCTATAAAGATCACGCTGGTGAATCCTTTCTGGCCTAGACTATAGAGATTCTCACTTCTTTTGGAGCTGGACAAGGACAATTACCATAAGCTTCTTCACAGACTAAACCTACTCACACAAGACAAGGTGTGTCTGATACATCCAGATTTGAAACGACTTTAACTACCTAGATGATAAAGTCTTAATACCAAGCACTTAGTTTTGAGGACGTGCAGCAGGTACTAAAGGAAGCAAGGAAACTTGCTACTAGTAAATCAATCAAATGGAAAAGATGTTCTACTTGGTGCCATGACAAGAACCAAGGCCCTTTTAAGGCTAGTATTTCACTGGTTCTACAATATTTGTATGATTTATTATTCACTGGTCTTTCTTATTTCTGTAGCAAGGGTTATTATGTTTTCAGAGAAACACACAGGAGAATGCATTTTCTCCTCATCCCTAATCCAAGCAATTTACAGGCAAATTAAGCTGCAGAAAAAAAATTTGTTGCTGATACATCGGGTACTTTTTCATTTCAATTCTGTGCAGCTAGCATTATGCATTATCACCATCAGAACCTTGTTATCAACAAACTCGTTACCTGCCTTCAAAAATGTCCTTTGGGGTAGACATTCCCTCCTGCCCAGTGATTATTGTTTCGGAATCTTGTGATATGTGAGCCCCTGTCTTCCATATAACTTGTGTAACAAAGCAAATATGTTTGAGTGGGGCTGTTTCTAATCTGCCACTAGCTGCTCTGAAATAAAGTTCATCACCTACCCGCCAAATGCAGCCTCTGTACACACCAAAGAAACATTGCAGACCCAAGTATCTATCTGAGGAACAAAATAAGGTTACCTTTGAGAAACACTGCAATAGCAAATATTTATGTAAGCAGTCTCCCACTGATTATATTTTGGTTTGGCAGATGCACAAAATCTAGTCAAGGAACTGTATGCAGAATTTTACTTCACATGACTAAATACAATTCAAAGTTAGTTTTAAGTTAAAAACACCTTTACCCACACACCAAAGAAGAGGGAGGGTGCCTGCACCTTTCCATATTTAATTCAGTATTGAGGTCACTGCAGCTAACAGAGAAAAGGCTCCCTATTGAAATGTCAGCCCTAGAAATGCTGAGTGCTGGCACACTAAATAATAAATAAATAAATAATCTAATATAAGACTGAAAATTCAGAGGAAGAGTGGGTCTTGAACATCGCTCTTCTCCTTTAACCTTTTTCTTGCAGGGGGCAAGCATCCTGCACCCCCAAACTTATATATACCAACTCCAAGATCACCATACCTTGGAGAAAAGGAAATATTCCAAGAAATGGTCATCTTAGACTTAATATATGTGCATCTGTTTTTGGCCATTCAGTCTCTGTGTTTATTTACTCCCTTTAGCAGGTTCTGACATTTCATATGGTTACTGAAAACAACCGTCTGCAGTGACATCCAGTATTCAACGTGCACTTCTCATAGTGTAAACATTATCAGCCAAGTGAACGTTGCTCAACCATCTTACTTATTACTTTGAAAAATCAAACTTAATCCATACTATTAAGGTGGGTACTATTTTCATGTCACAACCACGTAAAGTACAATGCTTCATGGGATTACAGTAAAGATAGGTGGTCTAAATAGGTAGCCAGAGAAAATAATGGGGGTTTCAGCATTTACGGTTACAAACCAGAAAACTAAGCTGTTAAAAACAGACAGTTTAGTCAGGTAAATGAAAAAAATAAAAACAGAGAGAACACTTTCCAAGACTACAATGATTTTAACAACACGTGCATTTCAAGTAAAACATACAAAAAGAAGTTATATGCTCAGCTCAGTGAACCTTAATTGAAGTTAACATTTTCATTAATGTTTGTCACTGAATGCGTGATTTTAAACAAGTTATTGGTTGGAGCATTTCAGGTAAAAAAAAAGACCAAAGATTTCTAATTTTGTAAAAATGACACTAAGTTGCATCTCTAATCTTTATCAGCAAATAGTCGAAGGAAAATTATTATGCTGCAATACATGGTTCATGTAACAACTTTAAGTTATGACTGAAAAGGTGCGGTGAATCAAAAAATAGAAGAAAAGTCTGGCGAGCCATGTAATAGAAGTGGTCATTAATGGGGATCATTTGATTCAAGGGCATTCTCTGGGGGTATATGTTGATGCAATACTGAAGTCCTTTATACAATGTATCACCCATATCCTAAAAGACTCATGGGATTTTTTAGGATGGATCACACAGGAAGTTTGGAATGACAGTTTTTATTTTCTTACGACTGATGTGGTAGATTTATTTACCTGCATTTCTAAGGATGAAGGTTTGAATCTGTTTAATGATGCTTTGAATTAAGCAAAACATTTAGAAAATGCTGATGTTTCTTTTTTAATGGACATAATGGACTTGGTATTGTCAAATAATTTTATCTTTTTTTTGAAGGTGAAACCTACAAACAATTAAAAGGGGTAGCAATGGGGTCTTGTTCTAATTTAATTATGTGGTCTTGGGAGGTTAAATTTTTGTTTGCTTTGAAATGCTATTCCTTTTTAAGTTGTATCTAAGATTTTTAGATGACATATTTATTATTTGGAATGGTCCTGTAGATGAGAGTCAACAATTTTTTAGATTATACTAACTACACTACCACATTTCTAAGGTTCACCTATTCTTATCATTTTTAATATATATTATTTGGATATAACTATTTACAAAAAAAGACGGGGGGGTGAGTCCTTTATTTACAGGAGACCCAACTTCTCTAATGCATATTTGCATTATGATAGTTTTCATACACACCCATTACAAGAAGAGATTAGAAAAAGGACAGTTCATTAGAGTTGTCAGGGAAATTTGCAAGAGCTCTTGTGTTTCCCTATAGCAATTGTATTGAGCATGTCAAAAGTGTGGTGTGGAGAATGTGGACCATTTTTAAGAGTAATGAACCACTATAGACTTTATTTGCAGAATCCCATTGTTTTGTTTATAAAATGCTTGTTAATTTCAAAGAAATCCTAGAATGACCAGTGAGACAAACTAGTAATACCACACAGTATTCTAGGATTGGTACCAAGAAGCATGGTAGGTGTGGTCAATATCAATATATATTAGAAGAAAAGAAAATTCAGTTAGAAAATATTAACCTATACAAAGTATTTCTTGAACAGGGTAATTGTAATAGCAGTGGTTTAGTCTTCATTGTGAGATGCAATTCCTGCTCAGCAATCTATATCAGCAAAACAAAAAGAATTTACAAAAATGTTTGATATACAAAAATATTACATCAATAGTGCACTATACAAACACTTAATTGTAGTAACTTTAAGCATTTTAGGTTTGGAATTTTGGAAATTATTTCACAAACCCCCATTGGTGGAGCATGGAAAACAAAAACTGAACATGGGGGGGGGTCCATTGGCAACTTCGATTGAATGCCAGGGTCCCCCTGGCATTAATGATGTGATTTCCATTATGCTCATCTTGAAATTAAGAGCGGCCAAATTATGAATCTAAGGTCCCAGCCGGGGTGTATTTTGTTTTTGGTGTGATTTTTTTTTTCCCTAGAGCAAAGGTTAGATTTTAATATAATTTAAGTGGCATTGTTACACAGTTCTTACACAGGCACAATGTTCAAATCTAGGTGCTTAGGATTTCCCTCTCTCTTCCCCCCTTGGCTGACCTGGTGTGACTCAGTTTGAACTCTACAGTTCCCTACAAAATGGTGTCTACAGGACTGCAATCAGTTTCTCTCAGCATTTAAGCAGATTGAACTCTACAATTCCCTACAAAATGGTGTCTACAGGACTGCAATCAGTTTCTCTCAGCATTTAAGCAGAGTAGGTTGCACACAAAAAGCATTTTTTAAGCTTTCACTTACAGTGCTGTGTAATAAAGCAGGTCACCATTTTGGTCAGCCATAGGGCTCTTTTTTATACTTGAGTGTTTGCCTCCTTCCCCTGTAACTTAAGTAAACTGACTCTTACATTAAGAACTATAATACTTACCTTATAGCTTTAGGACACCTTAGGAAACCTTATAAACATCAATAGCCCTGCTACATTCGCCCTCACTGCACTCAGGCTCTCTTCGCTCCCCTCCCTGCCCCCAATTCCCTCCTGCCTCCAGTACCTCTAAATTTATAGTACTATAGTCACTCCCCCATTTTCTAGATCATATCTCCTTTTATCTGGGATAATTCCTCCCAGCCCCATTCTTCTCCTACATTTTAATAGCACCTATTAGCTTTCATCTGACATTCTCTCATCCCCCTTCCAGTACCTTTACCTCACCACTCTATCTTCTGGCGTTGCATCATCAGGTAAAACAGTTCCTTAACTCACTAGCTGAATCACAGATAATGATATACTCTTTACTACCCCTCTTGTTCGCACCATACCTCCTTACCTTGTATGAAAGCCAGTTTCTCATGGGATTTCAGGTCCCAAAAGGCCATGCTATCTCCCCAGCTGTAAATCCTCCCACCTTCAACCATACTTACAGTACCAGGTCCTATCCAACATCTTGTTCAGTCTATCAACATCTCAACCCCAGGCACATTAGCTCTAGATCCAAATACTACCACAAACTAATAAACAAATTCCTGAAATTCATCACCAAGTATAGACTTAACCTAATACTTGGTGGTGATATTCACCCCAATCCTGGCCCACCCACTTCAGATACACATACCCCCTCTACTTGCAATCTAAGCTATAAACCTACAATTAATAGACCAACTAACTATCTCCTAGCCTGTCATCTCAATATTAGAAGCATTCATAACAAGGTACATGAATTGCATGCACTTCTGGATGTCCACTCCCCTGAGATTCTCTGTTTATCTGAAACCTGGTTAAAACCTTACACTACAGACAATGAAGTGTTACCACCTGGGTACAACATACACAGGCTGGATCGTGCTTCAAGGAAGGGGGGTGGGGTAGCTGTACTCTATAAATCTGAGTTGAATGTCACCATAGATGTAATACAACCACCTCAGATAAATAACTCTGAGATTCTTGCCACCAAATTGCAATTTAATAAAAATAAATGCATTAATATCATCTGTATGTATATACCCCCAGGTAACAATATATCTACACGAAGATATCCCGCACTGGCTATCATGTCACTACCCCCAAGAAACCCTACTACTTGGAGACTTTAACATAGACTGTTCCTCAGAATCCCCAACCACCCATATTAACCTGCATGCATTTACACAAATCATATCCACCCCTACCAGGATAGGTAAACCCAACCAAAAAGAAAGCATACTTGGCTGAGTACTCATAAAAAGTCACTCCCAACTGTACACCTCCGGTACCCTCCCTGATGGCCTACGCGATCACCTTCTCACCTATGTAATTAAGCACAAAGCCATTAATTCCCAACAACCCTTACTCAGAAAGGTTAGAAACAATATAAACTTTGACCCTGCCAAATTCCAACTAGAACTAAACTCATGCAATTAGTCTGTTCTAAAACACCTCCCCTTAGTGGAAGCAGTAGCATACTTTAACAACAAATTCCTTGAGATCCTTGATTTGCATGCACCTGTTCGTTCAAAGAGAACAAAGGAAAAAACTGCGCCATGGGTTTCTAAAGAGTCTAAACTCAAAATTATCCTTAGAAACAAAGCATGGGCTTTATGGCTTTCTTCTAAAGACCCCCAAGATCCCATTAAATATAGGCAATCCAGGAATGAAACTAAACAATCCATTTACAAGACAAAAAACAATACTACTGTAATTTACAGACAGTAAATCAAAATAACCCTCAGAAGTTTTGGGCAGGTTTAAATAATCTACTACATCCTGGACAAACTTCAACCCCAATCCCTGCTGCTACTATTGATAAAACCCCTGAAGATATTTCTGACAGTTTTAACCGATTCTTTACTGAGACAATTCAAGCCCTAGCTAGCCAACTACCTCCTAGCTCCCCTGGTCCTAAAAGTAGCACCCCTAGAAACCTACCCGCATTCAGCTTCCAACCAGTCGCCACTTCACTTATCCGTACCTTGATCAAAAAATTAAAACCCACTACACTTTATGCTGATCAACTCCCTGCCGAGTACTTACAAAAATCAGCTGATGCTATCGCTTACCCCGTCTCAATACTAATCAATCGAACCATAGTAGAAGCTAAAATTCCCACCATCTGGAAAATATCCTATGTAATCCCACTTCACAAAGGAGGCAGCTCTACTGAATTCTCCAATTATAGGCCAATAGCTATACTCTCTCCACTTGCAAAGATTATGGAAAAATGTATTCATAGACAACTCATGCACCACCTAATCCAGAATCACCTTATGGCAGACACTCAGCATGGTTTCCGTCCTCATCACAGCACTACTTCAGCCCTCCTAGCCTTTACCAACACCATAAACCATAATTGCAACAATAATTATATATCCTCTGCCCTCTTCTTGGATCTTTCCAAGGAATTCGATATGGTTGATCACCAACTTTTAATCCACACCCTGCAAACATTCTGTCTACATACTAGAGCCCTTCAATGGTTTCAATCCTACCTGAATGGTTGACAGCAGGCTGTCCTCTGGCAGAACAAACTCTCTAACAATCTACCTAACACCCTTGGAGTACCACAAGTCTCTATACTAGGGCCCTTGCTGTTCTCCGTCTTCATTAACGACCTTTATACTGTCATCCCAAAAGTCAGCTGTATCCAATATGCTGATGACTCTACTCTGATTTGCTTAGCCACATCTCCAGTAGAGTTATGGTCAGCTACCCAGACCACCTTTAATACAATAGAAAACTGGCTTTCTGAACATCGTCTGATCCTAAATCCCAAAAAAAACTAAAATGCTATTATTTTCACCAACATGTAGGTCTACTGCTTTCACCTTTACCATAAATTCAAATGATAGCACAATAATCTCCGCTGACCCCTCTACAAAACTATTAGGTGTCATCATAGATAATAATCTAAAATTCGGCCTACATGTTAACCAAACTATCAAAAGCATCAACAAAAAACTAGGGTCACTTTACAGAATAAAAGCCTTCTTAACCCCTCCAGCTAAAATTGCCATAGCTTGCTCTCACCTTCTTTCAACTCTTCTGTATGCATCCCCTCTACTCTCGAATTTAAAAAAGACTGTCCTTAACAAACTCTCAATTTGCTACTACCACATTGCCAGGTTTGCCACTGGGCTGCCATTTAGCTTGGGTGGCTTGAACTACCCAGCCTAATCCAGTATAACCAACTGATTATGGCCTATACAATCCTCTATAATCCGAACAATACTCCTGCACTTAAAAATATTATCACCCCCTATAGCAAAATTAATAACACAGCCGGTGACTCTCTCTTTGCAAACTCTGTAAGTAGATCCTGGAACTCTCTTCCAACTGATATTACCTTACTTTCCACTTTAGGTCAATTTAAAACTAGACTCAAACAACATTTGTCACTTAACTGGATATGTCACTGTATCAAGCCTGGCTAACTCTCTCTAGAATGTGTAAAAATCTGTTAACCAGTTTACTGTGTAATTTAATTTAATCCTGATTTACACTCTGGATTAACTCTAACCTGTTGAACTTGTTTAACTTGCAATCTTATGTAATCTCTGTAAATAGTCTGTTCATATTATGTAATGCTGGTATTATGTAATGCTGTATCTGCTTACCCTTGGAGCTTTTCTCCCCGGGCCTCCGCTGAAAATGGACATGCATCCAGTCGGACTATCCCGGTCAACAAATGTAAAATAAATAAATAAAATAAATACATTTTTAATATTTTTTTTCAAACAGGTTTCAGGTTTGATTTAAAAAAATCTTTCAATTAGAAAAAAAAAAGCAACTTTTAGGCCCTTTCCAATTCTAATGTAATTATTTGTCATTTATTAACTTACTGAAGGAATTATGGTCATTGAGAGGGGGTTTTCTAATTTATTTATTATTACTTACATCTGATAGGTGCATTTTTGACATATAAATGTCAGCTGAATGAAGTCACCAACAGCACAAGTAAATGCCTTCTCTGTGCCTGTAAGTTGGAACACATATAGATAAGGTTGAGTCATTTCACAGAATGGTACCAATAAGTCAGAGTTAACAAAAATGCAAATGAAAATAGCTTAACACGTATACATTGCAGACTGTCTGGTGTAAGTATTGCCAGCAGAATAAAGTATCAGCTAGAAAAAGTAGCATCATGACAGGTTAGATGAGAAGATGTCAGGTAAGGTGTACAGTTTATATAGAAAATAAAATAAGCAAATTGTAGTCACTGATCACATTAAGTGTGATAGAAACACTGGCAAATGATTACAGAGAAAGATGGATGTAGCAGTACTTTGGCTTTAGAGATCTAGGCATTAGGTTTTGTAGGATGTAAGGAATGGCATGTCTGACAGAGTCTAAAATATATCAGTAAAAAGATTAAACTGAAAATTACACTTCCCAATTTTAGATATGGCTTTTTTTATTTTGTCGTACAGCTGTTTCCTGGGTTTGGAGGGGCTTGAAATTTTGACAGGTTATTGGGGATTGCTGGGGTGCACCACTGATTTCACTCTGAGGCACTATCCAAAAGGCGTTGCTATTATTTGCTCTCATTTTTCACTCGATGTTTTGATGTAAATAAGTTGTTTTTCTTTTCCTCCATGCAAATATTTAACTCTATTATCCTATGTCAAAGATAGCTGATGGATTTTGTTCAATTATTTCTCTCTTGCTTATTGTTTTTAATATACCTACAGTGTATTTGTATTTACTGTCTTATTCTTATGTGATAGTAATTGTCTGTTCTTTTTCTGTGGAGCTTTTCTCCCTGGGCCTCCGCTGTAAATGGATCTGTGTCTTGTCGGACTTTCCTGGTAAACAAATGTAAAATAAAATAAATAAAATAAATTTAGAAGGAGATGGTTTTGTGGTCTGACCTTACCAGAGAGGACACAATAGGGGGCAGCATTCTCTCATATTCGTGAATACCAGGTCCAATATTTCTATACCTCTGGTAGGTCTATGCACTAATGTCCTAGGTGTTTGTGTTTACAAACTCTAGGAATCTTTGTTTCAGCACATTTGGAGTTGTGTAGCATTGTCAATTTACAAATGGACACTTAAAGTCCCCCACAAGTGTAGTATTTGGTTGAACGGTGAGTGTCTACAACAGGTCCAAGTATGAAGCTGCTGGTTTCATGGGGCATAGAGGGTGACCTATAGCTTGATTGGATGTGATAATCTGGATGTGGGGTAACTCCAGTAAATTATCCTGTTTAACCAACCTAGAGGTATGCCTATTACTGATGTAGATTGCCACACCTCCACCTTTAGTCCCTATCTATGCAGTTGCTGGTCTATATGTGTGGAAGGTGCTGAAGCCTTGCACTGCTTGCGTACTTGCTACAGCTTTAAACTATGCTTTGGTAACTGCACAGATGTCCACATTCTCCAAGGTGAGGAGAGTCTGGAGTGAGTTTAGACTCCAGACATTGAGCAATAGCACCTTTAAATTTCCTTGGGTAGATATTGTTATGTTGGAAGGTTTACAAATTTGGCATTGCCTACAAATTGCTCTTTGGGGGAGAACAATGTTTTAGCTAGTATTGAAAAGCCTAGAGGGGATGGGTGTAGACCATCTTTGCCAAAGCAAAGTGGTTGTTAACCATGTCATCCCATGCTGACAAATTTTGTAACACCCTAGACTGCATTAAAAGCTAAGCCAGTTATTAAAATCAATCATCTTCTGTTCATACTGTGGCATCATACTTTGTAAAAATAGAATTTTAAAGTTAGAATGCTGCTCAATGTTAGGCACATACCAGCCCATGACACATAGTCTGAGAGTTCCATAATGTCTCTCTTCATATAGTATAGGGAGGAACATCTCACATAATTTACACCCACATGGATTATGATGGAATCCTACTGTTATCTGCGGTGTAATGACTTGAGCTCATGCAAACTTGGTGGATTCTGGCCCCTGAAAGGCAACTGACTATTATTTTGTCCTTGTTCAGCTGGTGATTGGGACATCAGTATGTCATACAATGGAGTTCCCTATTACTACAGTTGTGGGTAATGTATTAGCTTGCCCTCTGGGCTTGGTAGCTGTAGCTCCCACTGGGTGTGGTTGTATGTGAAGTGTTGGGCTGTATTTCTATTGAGTGTTTTCGGGTTTGCTGAGGATAATTTTTGCAAATGGAATGTCTGGGATGTCTTTGGGGTCTGAGATTCTTGCATTTAAGTGCTTCAGCATAAGTAGGTCTATGTGCGGGGTGCATACTGTGTGGTGGGTGTGGCTTGTGCCTTTTTGACAAACAGAATTTTGTTATGACAGTTTTTATGTGAAAGTTTTGCCACAAGAATTGTGTATATAAACCTTTCACATACTATGTTTCATTGATGATTAAGTCGTTTTCAGTGAACATTACAGCATTCTTACATTGTTTCAGTATACCTATGTCTAGTAAACTGGCTGCAGAAAAATTATGTTAGGTCTTTAACTGGGTGTGCTACTAGGGTGCCTTGGATGAGGGGCAACAGTAGGCTGACTAAGATGCTTTTGGGGCTGGAGACTAGAATGGGCTATGAAATATCAAATTCAAGGGACAGTGCTCCTCAACACACAGACTTGCTGCCCTGTGCTACTCCGCGCACAACGTAGTTGCCCTACACTCAGTTCCAGAGATAGTTTTATAGGGAAACTTTGTTTCTAGGTACCTGCATCTGCATAGGGCACTACTAACCACTACTGCATTATGGGCAGCAGCATGCGAATGTTTATATACAGGAAAAAAACGAGTCACAGAGGTACTTAACCAAGCATGGATTGAACAGTTCATAAAAAAAGGCCACTATGAAAAAAATAAAATATTGTACGTGATACTGAGCAGGGCATCAGGTATTATCTGTGAGGATGTGAAACAAACAAATAACTGCAGTTAATAAAATTCAAAATGACCAAGCAAATCCTCCCACTATACACTATTTAAAATTGATCTATAGGCACACTTAATCACACCAATAATCATTTTGCAGACATCTAACAAAACTAATCTGTCCCTGGCAAGTACAACCAACCTTGGTAGTTTTTTGTATGAAGAATCCCATACATTTGTTGGTTTGTAGAGAAAGTGGAGTCACTTTCCAGTGAACAATATTACACACTGAAGGTTCAAGTTTGGCTGGGTATTTCCTGCAGTTTCTACTGACTGGTTTGTCTGTATGCTGTTTTAATCCTTTGGTTTGGATGTTATTTGGAATATTTTGCAGACATCCTAATGTTTATGGACATTAACTCTGTGTTTAAGGCTGAAACATGGCATACCTGGAACTCATAGGGTTTGGCTTTATTGGCCTGAATGTACCCATAACGACTTACAAAGTAAAACATTATGGGCATTAAGATGCCATATTGCTGAATCAATGGAATGTCCTTAAATGAGTGATTTGAGTAAGTGCTGATTTAGAAAACAAATTTGTGAGTCAGTGTCACTAATACAACAGGTAGCACAGGTACACACTTGCCTTTAGTGCAGAAGGCTGTGGGTTCTGTTCCCACACCAGGTAGATTGATTGCTGATACTGCAGTGCAGTGTAATGGAGGAGCTGCACTCCTGACTGTGCTGTACTTCAGATGACATGTTAAAACATGGACAAGGCTATGGGTTCTGCTCCCACACCAGGTAGCTTGATTGCTGATACTGCAGTGCAGTATAATGGAGGAGCTGCACTTCTGACTGTGCTGTACCTCACATGATCACATGACATGTTAAACCAAGGACCGAAGTTGAAGGTAGCTCAGATGGATGAAAAAGAGCCCGCGACACCTATTAAAAAGAATACGGAAATTCCCTTCTGCCCTGGCCAAATTTCCCCTAGTAGTATAAATGCCACCTCAGACCTCTCCTGAAAACAGTCTACTAGCCTATTGGGACTATGCCTGTCATCAGTAAATAAAAAAAAATAATAATTCAAAAGTAGTAATTTGTATGTATCCCATGAGAGAATATGTTAATCAGTTAACATCCATTTGAGCAAGTGCTGATTTCTTTTTTTGGCCACAGTTGTGACACCTTGTGGGGGTGGTCCCACCCCACATGTTGAGTGCAGAGGTTTTGCTTTCCTACAAATATAAGTACTCCAAGGTTTGCCAAAAGTTGTTTTGGCCTTTTTATTTTTGATTGATCAGCTCTTGATTAAAGAGCTGTCAATCAATCAGTACAAATCTATCCAGAAGACCAACACTCCAAAATGTGTAAGGTATTACACAATGAAGGTTCTAGCCTGGCTGGCTCCTTATTGCAGTTTTAACTGAATGATTTGACTGTGCAACCTTTTTACCCATTGGTCTGGATTTAAATTTATTATACTGTTAAATGGTCAGAGGTCAATTACTCCATAGCTCTCCTGCTAGTTCAGACATTTTTAAAGGAAGGTTCTTGTGTTGTGTAGTGTGTTTGTATGACAGAGTATACTTGAGCACCAAAGTAAATACTTCCCACTCTGTGTTATCTGTCCTTTGGATTTCTTGGGTCTGTTTAATGTTTCTATATTTGGATCCTCGTTCATCATTTTGTGCCATGTATCATCACTACCATATTCTTTAACTTCTTTTGTGAAACTCTCTCTTTCTGTTGCAGTTTTAATATCCCTTAATTTTAGTGCTATTGGCAATCTATCTCATTCTTTCTTTCTCTTGCTATCTTTTCTGGTGAAAATGAAAAATACACTTTGCTGATTATTATTAAGCTTTAAGGACTATTTCTTAACAATAATAAGAGGTTTTCATTGTGGGTTATTCAATGCAGTTGCCAAGGTTCCCCTATGCTACTGCAGTTGAGCAAAAGATAATTTACCAACCACGTAAATATTCATTGCTTCTTCAAACCACTAGAAACTAAATTATTTGAATGGATGATACCAGTAATATGGGTACCCTTCATTTTTCAAAATTAGGAAATAAACCCTTCAGAATTTTTCAAAACTAGAATCCCTGACATCTGAATACACATCAGTTTTCAGATTAATATTTCAGTGAACAGCAGATTTACTTAAACACTATCTCTTTGCAATCGTGACTACTAATACAGTCATTAAACTTAATAGCACATCCCTTTGTCATTTAAACATCATCAAAGCTTATCTTTGGTAGAAGAATAACTGAAAGTAACTTGAATGTCATTTGATAAAACAATGCTAATGCTACTGCTACGAATGCAAAAAAAGTGCAAAGTAAAGCATTAACTATCACATCACAGCCCACAGAATTAAATTAATACTTGATTGAATTAGTGCATGGCTGAATTTTCTGCAGGTGGTGCAAGGGGCCCTGCACACCCATATGAGAATCCCCACATAATTATTCTCATCTGACATTCATTCTAGCTTGGAGAAAGAGTAGAATATATTTTTGATATTAGTTTAGTATCTTGTTTCTCTAACTGCAGCAGTCCTTATGTTAGAATGATTTAAGTCTAGTAGGTATGAAGTGCATAGACCCAGGCAGAGGTGCATGGCCTTGCAATACACTGTCAAATGTTAAATGAATTATATCTGGGACTTAAAATAACTCCTTAGTTCTCCTGACTATTGCACTTTTTAAATTAGAAAGGAGCACTGAAGCATAGAGTGTATGCATTCTGATCAACACAATGTGGCATATACAATAAATATTTACTGTTAGATGGAATAGCCAGTTTCTAATAGTTTATGAGAAATGATGAATTGAAGTTCTTTGCAAAATCTGTTCCACCAAAGATGGAATAGTTGTGGCTTTTCATCCACGGGTATAGACCCACATTGATGTCATTGCATGTTAGATATGAGGTGAGGTATGGGATAAAGATAATAAAATTATTGGGTGGCAAACTGGCTGCAGGAGTTAATGCTGTCCCCTCACAACAAGAGGTTGTCTGGTTCGATTCTCAGTTGGGGTGCCTTCTGTGTGGAGTCTGCATGTCCTCCTTGCATTTGCATGGGTTTTCTCAGGGTGCTGCACTTTCCTTCCATATTCCAAAGACGTGCATCTGAAGCATTTCTGGGTCTCAGCTGAAAATGGGCTCTGTCCCTGTCAGACTTTCCTGGTAAATAAATGTTAATAAAAAAATAAAATAAAATAAAAAAAATAAAAAATCCAGACCCAGATCACTAAAGGAAGATAGCGCACCTCAGTCTGACATTCACCACCAATAGCAACATAGACTGTGCTACCCAGCAGAAGAAAGAATGGGTCATAATGTAGAAGAGAGGCTTAATGGTCTTGTCAGGGAGGATATAAAAAAAAAAATAAATAAAAATATATGAAAATGCTCTCATTCAGAAACAATGGCTGGAGCTATTTTTTAGTTTGTCTGCATCTATTTTCAGCTTTGGACAGAAACTTGTTTGAAAATGCTATGACTGTCTGGTACTGATGCTGCTGCATGCTTAATACCTGCAAAGGTCCTGCCTGTGCTTCCTCTCCCTTCATCCTTCCTGTTGGGTGACCACTTCACACAGCTGCAGCATGTCCTCCAGCTCTCTGGCCATATCTCTTTCACTCCTTCGCTCTTTCTCTGACGGAGGTCTTCTGTGGTTCTGTTCCAAAAACACAAGTTACAAGACTGTAGCAGAGTCTTGGCTGGGAACAGACAGGCTATCAAATATAGAGTTAGTACCAGCTTTAGAGAGTGAAATCTCTAAACCCAAACAAAAATAAACTAAAAATACTATAATGTCTCTCAAGCTCTGAAATGTACCCACTCCTCTATCCTCAAAAAATCTATCAGAGGAAAAGGTCTGAAGTAAAACTGACTCCCACTTTCCCATTCCACTGCCCGATAAGGTCTGTTATCAACACCAGCATCACATGTTTACTTACCCTAGACAAATATGACACCCCCCCACAGTCAGCCTGGGTCTGGGGAAAACATCTACCATGTGGTCATGCCACAGGGAATCAAGACCTCATCAGATATTACAATTTAATTTAAACCTCAATGAAGAAAATAAATGTTTGAAAACATAAAACGAAAGAACATTAGAACACCCACACCACTTGTCAAAGAGAGACCAAGTCACACAAGCTAAAGCACAGTGGATAGGGCCAAAGTGGAGTGGAACTGGCCAAACATCCCCAAAAATCTCAGTACAGTAATAGGAGGAAAGAACAGAAATCAGTGGCTTGGACTCATTAGACAGAAGAATTGCTTATCACTGAAAAAAAAAATTAAGCTTGGTCTCCAGATGTGGAGGTTATGGCAAAACCTCAAACTAAGACAATTCAGTGTGACAAGCCAGCCCACCAAAGCTGATCACTCACCCCTCATGGACTGTTGTAGCATCTGGCATCAGGCAGGAGATAATGCAACATCTGCTGCAGGGACTACAAGATCCAATAACAGTTTCTACTCTACAGTAATTAGACTTCTGAACTCGGGCAGTAGTCCCAGGTGTCTGGACACATAAGTCAATTGTTATTTATTTGTGCAATATATAAATACATATAGTCCAAGTAAGTGCAATATTTATATATTATATCCATAGTCAGTATTATTTAACCCACTCAAGTGCAATATCAGACAAATAACTTAGGGATTTAAATCTGTAGTGTGTTTTGTATTACTTTAAATAGGGTAGTTAGTTTAACTTGGGGGAGGGTATTCTTTTCATATATGAGTGTTGGTAAATGTCTCTGCTCTTTCTTGCATGTATTGAGAGTAGCACTGCATTTGTTAGTTATGTTTATTCCTCTACTTGTATGTGCAGTTTCACTTTCCTTTATAATCTAAAGACTTGAGCTGATGCACAAAACTTCGTTTAGGCTACACACGTGTAGTTCTAAATGACAAAAAAGTTTACTTTGACTTGATATTCTTGTAACTGCAAATATGTACAAATATTTGTTTTTTAGCATATCCTTTTATCTGTAAATATGTTTTGTTCATCTCTTATGTGATCCTGTTGACTCGGGTAGTCCCTGCAAATGGTCACTGAGATCAGTGCACTATCTTGGTAAACAAATAAAAATAAAGAAATAAAATAATAAAAATATGTGAAAAGTCCTTTTTAGAAGCCTAGATCAGACAATATATCATCATATTCTTTAAGCTAGTCATTAACCTGCACATTTTCTGAGCTAGATGTTGTCATCAACTTCCTTTTACCCATTTTCGACATGAGGGCAAGGTGTTGCATCAACTGTCTCCATCATATTTGCTTCAGTGTCACTCTCCTACCTTACCTGGCAGTCATGCCTGCCTGTTGTAGATTTTCTCTCATACAATCCACCCATCTCTTTGCTGTGTGTCTTTACATCCTCTTGCCTTATTCCTGTCTCTCCTTGCACATAGTCTGCATTACGTCTACCAGTATTTCCAGGACATTGAACCATTGCGGGATACCCAATTTCTTGAGACTATGTCATATTCTTTCTCTCACACTAGGATTAACCACTTGGACTCTTTCTACATCTCTAGCTTCTTCTCATCTATCTGTCTCACTGCAAACATCAGATAAGTAGTGCTGCATCCTGATGTGAATCCAAACTGCTCATCTCCCATCTTACTTTCTCCAGCTCTGTGTATTCATTTATTATTCATCCTGTCCACAATTTTCATACAGTGTGACATAGGTTGCTACCACTATGCTGCTCACAGTTGTGAATGTCCCATTTGTTTTCGTACACTGGCACTACAATGCTTATTCTCCAGTAATCTAAGGTATGGCTTTCTCTCTATACTGTTATGAGTACCCCCTGGAGCCGTTTCTGCCCTAATTAGGCCAACATCTTCCATGATTTCATTTTCCTTAGTGCTGTTCTTTATTCTTCTATGGTGGGCTCCTCCTCTTCTTTCATTGTAGACTATGTCTGTGATAGTACACCTTCTGTGGGTTTCTTCACTCAGGAGCTGCTGGAAGTATTCCTTTGTCCTCCCTTTGTTGACTTCTGGACTGGTAAGCAGGCTGTTGCTGACATCCCTTATGAATGGTGTCTGAGGACTATCTTCTTTACTTCTATGTCTTTGTCTTGTGCTGTCTGCTGAGTCACTTTCCAGTAGCTGGCAGAAAACCCCTGATGTCTTGGTTTTTGCTATTTTGACTGCTATCTTAGCCTAAATATTAGCCAAGCAGTATTCCTTCTTATCCCGGTCCATCTTTTCTGTTTCATACTTTTTCCTGCACTCCTCTACTCTTTTGATAACTTGGACTTCAGCATTGCATCACCACCAGATTTCCTTATGTACCTTATTTCCATACGTATCTCAGCTGCATATCTCTTCTATAGTCTTCACATGTGCTGTTTTGAGATGCTGGTATTCTTTTTGAATCCAACTTTTTTCCTTTTCTTCCTGAGGTGCTAGATCCCTAAATATTTCTTTGAATGCTTGTGATTTTACTCCTGTCAATTTACAGGTCTTCTGTCTGGTGTCTGTTGACCTTAGAGCCTCTACAAACCACTGTTTGCAGCTGATTGTGGCCACCAACGGTTTATGTTGTGGGTCAACTGTTTCCCTAGGAAAGACATGCCAATCTCTGATTGTACTAATACTCATTCGTTACTAGGAAGAATTCTACCTGAGTTGTATGTTGGCCACTCTTGTATGTGATCTTTTGACTTTCTGTCTTAGTGAACCATATGCTGGCCTCCACCAGACCATTTGACAGGCATACGTCTAGAATGGTCTCCTCTTCTTTATTCCTGTTGTAACACCCATGTGATCCCAGGCAGCCTTCATATTTTGTTCTGTTCTGTCAAGTCCCCCATTATCAACACCAGCTCATGTTATCCTGTTTTATCTAGTAAGTCTTGCACCTGCAGTAGAAATGCACTCTCTTCCTCTCTAGTACAACCCAGTGGGGATAAACTGAGATCAAGAATACTGTCCTGTCTTTACACGGGACTCTCGCCCTGTATCTATCACTAATTCTGATGACATCCTTCGGTGTCTTCAGAAGACTCTCCCTCACTGCAATTCAGACACTGTTTCTAATCTGTCTTTCCTCTGAGTTGTAGACCTTGGATCCCAACCCAAGTGGCTTTGCTGCACTGCCCTTACATCTTGACTCCTGGATCCACAAAATGTCTAACCTCATCCTTACCCTCATGTCATCCACTTCCAGGCTGCATCCTGTCAATCTATATTCAGTGTAGCAATCATGAATTCATATTTAGCAAAGTGATTGGTTTTACATCTAAGCTTTCACTCAACAGAGCTATCGCAGGTAACAAAAACTGGCCAAATCAACTTTAGCTGGCCAATAGCTTATTGACTGGAGGATATTGGGCTTTTTGGAGAGCTCACACTTTCCATTAGAGGCATATAAGTGCCAGTTTTCTGATCTACACATTAACTCAACAAATACATTAAACTCTGAATTATTTCACCTTCTCAGGCCTTTGAACATGAAAATCACACAAACATGATGAAGTGTTTCACATATCATCTGTCTGGAACTGAATGTTGTGTTTTTTTCCTGTATTCCATTCCCATTTAAGTAATTTTTGATGTAACAGTTTTGTACAGTTACCAGAATAAGTGCAACATTTACATATAAATGGCTACACTTCACTCGATAATTCTCTGGTCATGCATTTCTAAACATTGACTTTGCAATCTATTTACTTAGTACACATTCCTAATACAAATCATGCCTCATAGAATTTAATTTCTTAATTTCGTTCCAACACCTGTAGTCTCTTTGACTGAAAATGTGTTTACTTCATTTCACAAAATATAACAAAGTGACTGCACGTCCTCAAGTTTCTAAATTAATCATATGACATTTTTGTTCATACTTATAGCAGCAGCCATTGCATTACTTCCCAATCATACACTGTTATGTTTCTCATATTCACCAAAGCTTTCATAACTATTGCTGCTCCATTTTACTCATTTAAATTACTTTATCTGGCATGCAATTGAACTGTTTTAATTCTGATGATATGACTTGACAAATCAATCATATTAATGATAAATCTGTTTCTCTCTGTAATTTTTCTCTTGAAAATTTGTTGGCAGAAGGAGGAGAAGAGGGGGAAGGCATGCCCGAAGGCAGGTAAAGGCTAGGACTGTGATAGTGAGGGTCGGAACTTTGAATGTTGGCAGTATGACTGGTATAGAGAGAGAGCTAGCTGATATGATGGACAGAAGGAAGGTTGATATATTGTGTGTGCAAGAGACCAGATGGAAGAGGAGCAAGGCTAGGTGTATCGGAGGTGGGTTCAAATTGTTTTATCATGGTTTGGATGGGAGGAGAAATGGCGTAGGAGTTATTCTGAAGAAACAGTATGCGAAGAGTGTTTTGGAGGTGAAAAGAGTGTTGGATAGAGTGATGTTTATGAAGCTGGAAATTGACGGTGTAATGATGAATGTTGTTAGTGCATATGCTCCACAGGTTGGGTGTGTGATGGATGAGGAAGAAAAATTTTGGAGTGAGTTGGATGAAGTAATGATGACTGTACCCAAGGGTGAGAGAGTGGTGATTGGAGCAGATCTCAATGGGCATGTTGGTGAAGGGAACAGAGGGGATGAGGAAGTAATGGGTAGGTATGGTGTTAAGCAAAGGAATGCAGAAGGTCAAATCGTAGTGGATTTTGCGAAAAGGATGGACATGGCTGTTATGAATACGTATTTTAACAAGAGGGAGGAGCATAGGATGACATACAAGAGTGGAGGAAGATGCACACAGGTGGATTATATATTGTGTAGAAGGGCCAGTCTGAAGGAGAATGGAGACTGTAAAGTGGTGGCAGGGGAAAGTGTAGTTAGGCAGCATAGGATGGTGGTTTGTAGGATGATATTGGTGATCAAAAAGAGGAGGATGAGTGTGAGGGCAGCACCAAGGATCAAATGGTGGAAATTGAAAAAGGGTAATTGTGAGGTGATGTTCAGGGAAGAGTTAAGACAGGCACTGGGTGGCAGTGAAGAGTTACCGAATAGCTGGGTAACTACAGCAGAGCTAGTAAGAGAGATGGCTAGAAAGGTGCTTGGTATCACATCTGGAAAGAGGAAGGAGGACAAGGAGACCTGGTGGTGGACTGAAGAAATACAGGAGAGTATACAGAGAAAGAGGTTGGCGAAGAGGAAGTGGGATTGTCATAGAGATGAAGAAAGTAGACAAGAGTATAAGGAGATGAGGTGCATGGCAAAGAGAGAGGTGGTGAAGGCTAAGGATAAGGCGTATGAAGAGTTGTATAAAAGGCTGGACACTAAGGAGGGAGAAAAGGACCTGTACCGATTGGCTAGACAGAGGGACCGAGCTAGTAAAGACATGCAGCAGGTAAGGGTGATAAAGGATAATGAGGGAAACATACTCACAAGCGAGGAGAGTGTGTTGAGCAGATGGAAAGAGTACTTTCAGGGGTTAATGAATGAAGAGAATGAGAGGGAGAGAAGGTTGGATGATGTGCGGATAGTGAATCATGAAGTGCAGTGGATTAGCAAGGAGGAAGTAAGGATAGCTATGAAGAGGATGAAGAACGGAAAGGCTGTTGGTCCAGATGACATACCTGTGGAAGCATGGAGGTGTTTAGGTGAAATGGCAGTGGAGTTTTTAACTAGATTGTTTAATGAAATCCTGGAAAGTGAGAGGATGCCTGAGGAATGGAGAAAAAGTGTTTTGTACCGATTTCTAAGAATAAGGGTGATGTCCAGAGCTGTAGTAACAACAGAGGGATTAAACTGATCAGTCACAGCATGAAGTTATGGGAAAGAGTAGTGGAAGCTAGGTTAAGAAGGGAGGTGATGATTAGTGATCAGCAGCATAGTTTCCTGCCAGGAAAGAGCACTACAGATGCGATGTTTGCTCTGAGAGTGTTGATGGACAAGTACAGAGAAGGTCAGAAGGAGTTGCATTGTGTCTTTGTGGATTTAGAGAAAGCATTTGACAGGGTGCCTAGAGAAGAGTTGTGGTATTGTATGAGGAAGTCGGGAGTGTCAGAGAAGTATGTAAGAGTGGTACAGGATATGTACGAGGGTAGTGTGACAGCGGTGAGGTCTGCTGTGGGAGTGATGGATGCGTTTAAGGTGGAGATGGGATTACATCAAGGATCAGCTCTGAGCCCTTTCTTATTTGCAATGATAATGGACAGGTTGACAGACGAGATCAGACAGGAGTCCCCGTGGACTATGATGTTTGCAGATGACATTGTGATCTGTAGTGAGAGTAGGGAAGAGGTGGAGGAGACCCTGGAGAGGTGGAGATATGCTCTAGAGAGAATAGGAATGAAGGTCAGCAGGACTAAGACAGAATATATGTGTGTGAATGAGAGGGAGGATAGAGGAATGGTGAGGATGCAGGGAGTAGAGGTGGCAAAGGTGGATGAGTTTAAGTACTTGGGATCAACAGTTCAGAGTAATGGTGAGTGTGAGTAATGGAAGAGAGGTGAAGAAGAGAGTACAGGCAGGATGGAGTGGGTGGAGAAGAGTGTAAGGAGTGATTTGTGACAGATGAGTACCGTTAAGAGTGAAAGGGAAGGTCTACAAGAGGGTAGTGAGACCAGCTATGTTATATGGGTTGGAGACAGTGGCATTGACAAAAAGGCAGGAGTCAGAGCTTGACGTGGCAGAGTTGAAGATGTTAAGATTTGCACTGGGTGTGATGAGGATAGACAAGATTAGGAATAAGTATATTAGAGGGTCAGCCCAAGTTGGAAGGTTTGGAGACAAAGCCAGAGAGACAAGATTACATTGGTTTGGGCATGTGCTGAGGAGGGATGCAGGGTATATTGGGAAAAAGATGCTAAGGATGAAGCTGCCAGGTAACAGGAAAAGAGGAAGGCCTAAGATGAGGTTTATGGATGTGGTGAGAAAGGACATGCTGGTGGTTGGTGTGACAGAGCAAGATGCAGAGAACAAAGAGAAATGGAAACAGGTGATCTGCTGTGGTGACCCCTAAGGGGAGCAGCCGAAAGAAGAAGATAATTTCTAATGCCATATTCCAGTTTGTTTTTAACTAATGGTGCAACTCACCAAATTCTTACTTACCTCAATAGACTTTGGACCTTCTGCCCTGTTGAAGAAATAAATGATGGTTATATGGGAGATTCTTTCTTAGCACACAGCGACACTGAAACTTTTGTCTTATACCTTCAATATTTTCTATTTCTCCTTCTCAAAATTCAGACACATTATAAACATTTAGAGTTTCATCCCCTGTCACATTTAGGAATGAACTACACTGTATCTTTTGGGACTTCTCGGATATTTTGATTGTAGTCTGAAATAATTTAAATGTCTGGATTCGCAATTTCAATGCAGAGACAACTAACCTTAAAGGGAGAATTTTCCTGACAGCTGTGGTTGGACGGCTTAAAAACAAAAGAGCAAATTATGCTCTTGTGATTATTTTAACAAAGTATAATATCTGTTATTTAGTATAACAAAAATAACTAGATGAAAACAGTTTGCATATAGTCGAATCTATTGGCATTTTCTTTTAGAATGCACATTATGCAGCATCTCGGACCACATCATGTACATTAAGGAACTTTGATAGAGGATACAGACATCAGAACTCTTTTAAAGAGATATACACACATGCATTACAAGTAGAAGCATAATGCTGTCTGTTTATTAGGTTGGACCCCCTTTTTGTTTATTGTCCCTGCACTGTCCAGCGGATTGAATGGTCCATGATAAGTGGCCAGGAACTTATTTATAACTGAAATGAGAGTTATCTCTTAAACTACAGGACACAACTTGCCAACCCTCTTGTCCTTTTAATAAGAAATGGCTTGAGCTCATGTACTTTGGTCATATTTTCCTTCATTAAAGGTTAGTATAGGTAGTCCATCCTAAATTTAAGCCTTAGTATTTGTTATATCACTGTGCGGTATGTTTTTCTCTCCCAAGTTTCTTTTGCAATGTCTAACAGCACCTTAGGGTAATATTATTTCATAAAATCAATAAACCAAAATATGAAGCGCAGTGCACGAACAAACTAGTAAATGAAAAATGCACTGTGAAGAGGACAGACTGCACCGGACAACTAGGATTCCACAAACAGCTTTATTGTACGTTAAACGTTGACCAAATAACACATTTTTCGTCACTTAGATTAGACTTCATCAGACAAGAACTAACACAACAAACAACCATTTATATATGCTGACCCTTTGTTTGAAATAACCAATGGGAATCTGGCAATGCTCATAAATATAAATGAATGTACTGAAATACGAATATATAACATTAAATAAGTCAGGAATAAAATACTGTGATTCACAGATGTAAAATATATATGTACCACTTTTACAGTAGCAAATAATGTCATAAAATGAATTTTTTAAAAAAACTTCGTAACTGCACCTGTTTGATAATAAAAACTAATTTGTGTTGAAAAATCACCAACAATACTCCCATCTAGTGTTAACGATTAGATGTACACTGAATTTCCATCATGAATTTTGTACTCCATTAATGAATGATAACTGTTTTAAATAGTACCTGAATAGTGAATATATGTATATTGAGATCTATGAAATGTAAAAAAAAAATATATATATATATGGATGGAATAAATACTGATTGTATATAATATAGATGTTGTAAATAAAGTATATGAATAAATATATAAATATGTACACAAATATAAAAATATCATTGGATGACTACAAAACATAAAACAATGACCCGATAAATGTTTTATATATATATATATATATATATATATATATATATATATATATATAACCACACAACACCGACAACCACATCACCGACACCACATATTCGACAGTCCATAAACACGAAACCACACATAACGACAAATAACCGACAACGAAATAACCGTGGTACACAAACACGAAACCCCATACAAAACAAAACACATCCCATTCCACAAACCACACACACACAAAGCACACCAAAATCCTTACAAGCCCACACTAAACCTTACCTAACCCTAAGGTCCGTCACTATCGCACACTTACCTACCCCTCCTAACTACTCACTTCGCCCTATATCGCCCTAACCCTAACTCACTTAACCCGCCCCTACCTAACCCTAACTCACTTAACCACCCTATCGCCTCCCTAACCCTAACTCACTTAACCCACCCCTATCGCCTCCTAACCCTAACCCACCCTACCCACCATCCCCACACTTACAACGTCCACTCACTACCTCACACAGCCTCGGGTGTTGTCATCCGTGTCGGTCTTCTGCATTGTCGATGTTCTGCAACCCGATTGTCTTCTTCTGCTTCGATCTTCTGGAGCCCGGTTCGATGTCGGTCTTCGATTCAGCGGTCTTCTCAGTTCAGGTAGAACCATATATATATATATATATACAATATGGATGTAATAAATTGATAATATAATATAATAATAATATAATATAGAATCATATAATATATATATATATATATGTACAGGCATGAAACATATAATAATACTAAATAAATAAATAACATAACATCAATGATACTATTGTTGCTGAGTAGAGCAAGTATATGTTAAAAGATGTGCCTCTATATTCTATACCAACACCTTGATCAAATATGTGAAGAATCATATAATATGATCTAAAAAATGATCTAAAAAGGCTTATGGAAAATAATTTATGCAGAATAGACTGTTAAAAATGTACCATAAAATGTAAATATAAATATAAATATGAATATAAATATGAATGTAAATATATGTATTAGATATATATATAAAAAAACAATAAAATTACATGAAAATGAAAATGAAAAGTGTTATAATTTAGCTGCCCTTAATTTTAAAACTGGAGCAAGGGAAATGTTGTCATTTAACCCAGGGAATTTGTTTGCCTCCAAAATAATTTGCCAAAATAATTCCCTATATTCCATCTGGGTCTCCCAGAGGCCACCTCTTTCATCTTTCGCTACCTCATCTAAAATGAAAAATTTATATTTTGCCAAAGGACAAATTATCGAGTGTTTATATAGTGCATTGTGTTCTTTCTTCTTTTTGATATCATTCAAATGTTCATAAATCCTTCTTTTAATCTTTCTCTCGGTCTTACCAACATAGAAGGCCGAGCAGATATCACATAAAGCAATATATACAACTCCAAAAGAATTACAGTTGCTGTATGTTTTGCCAACAATACCTTTTTCTCTTGCTTGAACAAAAATTTTTTGTGTATTAGTCATAAATGAACATTGTGAACACATTCCACAGGAATAGGTACCCTTAATTTTATTGCTTTTCTTGTTTTCCCTATGTTGAGCTATCAACCAATCTTTAATGTTGCATTCTTTTCTAAAAATGATGTTGAAAGAATCAATCGACTTGTTGAAATTCAGGTCCGTAATATTAAGGAATTTGTCCCATTCCTTAAAAGACACTTGTTTTACAATGCCTGCATCACCACTATATTGGGTGACAAATGAATGAGTATACATTATATCTTTTTTCTTATTTTCTAGTGAACCTAGTGCTTGAACGTTAGCAACAATAGAGGGATTGTGGTAGCTCAATATAGGTGCAAATCTATCTTTTCTCCCTTCTGTAACTTCTATTTTAATATGGTTACACAAATCTATAGGGTAACCTCTGTCCAAAAACATACTAACCAAGAAATCAATTTCTTCACTGAAATCTTGATTGTTAGAAGTCATTCTTGAAATCCTAACCATTTCGCCTTTTACAATGCTCTTCTTCTGATGTAAAGGGTGTGCACTTTTGTAGTGTAAGTAGGAGTTGGAAAAAGTTTTTTTCCTATACACCCTTGACTTCAAATGGTCTCCTTCTTTTTCTAACGTGATATCCAAATAATTTATACTATTTACATTGATGTCATGGGTCAATTTTAAAAAAGCAGTAGTCTGGTTAATATACTGGATAAAATCATTTAGCCTGTCAATACTGTCCTTCCAAAATATAATAATGTCATCTAAGAAGCGTTTATATAGAACCCAGCAGTCTTTATAACTCCCATTATAAATATATTTGTCTTCCCATGTATTTAAAACCATATTGGCGTATATTGGAGCACACCTTGCTCCCATAGCCACCCCACTTTTTTTATGAAAATATTCACCTTGAAAAAATAGATAGTTATGTTTCAAAACTAGTTCCATAAGGTTAACGCATTCAAGAATTTCATCATCTTTTAATGATTTGAAAGACCTAGTAGCTTCTTCGAACCAATCCATTCCTGTATTGTGAGGTATTGAGCCAAACAAATCAATAACATCTATGGTCACAAAAATAATATCCTTCATAGTAGTGATATTCTTCACTTTCCCCAAAAAAATTCCATGAGTCCTTTAAATATGAAATACCCCTAACCATTATGTCCTTTAACTTGGTATCTATATATTTAGCTAAAGGGGAAATAACTGAACCTTCTGCAGCCACTATAGGACGTAGAGGGGGCTCACCACAATTTTGGTGTACTTTGGGGATCCCGAAAATTGAAGGAATTTTTGGTTTGCTGTTGTATAAAAATTCAAACATATTGTAGTCAATAAGTCCCTCCAAAAATAAGTCATATAATGTTGTATAAATCCTTTTGTACCCAATATTAATCACATTAATAGAGATATCATATTTAGACTCATCAAGTAAAAGATTAAACATTTTGCCTTCATACATGATAGAGCTCATAAGGACCAATCCTCCCCCTTTATCAGGTTTCATGATTCTCAAGTTAGTGTTTTCTTTTAGACTCTTGAGTAGTGAAAACACGTTTGCTGTAAATAAAAGGATTTGCATAAAAATTGAGTTGGGACAAAAATATTGAGTTTTATTACTTATTAATAACTTTGGGCTTAATTTCACTTACATAGAGACTGTAATAACCTGTAAAATACATCGCGAAGGTTTTGTCATGTTTAGATGCATTTACACTGCTAAATGAATGTTTGTCACTAGTTTTTAACAAGTTTCCCGCCAAAATGTTAAGGGAGACAATCTGGGATGTGGGCTGCCTCATGAACAGTGTCCTTGAGTTGTTTTAAAAGCTTCAACTCTCAGAATTCTCACAGAGAAGCTGAAAGCAGTCAATTTGACCTTTCACCCAGATATCACACTGACACATCACAGATTCAGGAAGAACACTCTACCAGGAAGTAGAACTGATGCAAATGCGACTATGTGAAGGAAAATGAACTCTTTAACATTTAAATGTGAGTTATTTTATATAATTACTTAAATATCTATGTTATAATTCATAAAATATGTCAGTTATAATGATTTTAAATGATGCAGTTTCTTGTAGTAAGTAAATGTCTTATTTTAGAAGGCATAGAAAATGAAACATTTATTCAAGTGTTTTGAAAATCTACTTGACTGCAGCATACTAATCTGTGTTAAAACTTATGTTCCAAACATATACATTACTATAACTCATTTAATTCATCTGATTGACAAGCATAAATAACTTTATAACTCTATTCTGGAAGAAATTGTCATGTGATATATTTTAAAGCAGTAGTATAGACATACAAAATACAGATGGCTTTTTACAATAATGCAAGTGTTTCTGAGAATTTGCATAACTATGCAGTATGATTTATAACAATTTCTATAAATATAATATTTTATTCTATTGACAATAATGAGTATGAGTAAAATGCTCATATACAAGCAATTCAAGGTTTTTTTTTGGAAGCTGTTGACTGCATTTACATGACAGAAAATAGATGCATCTTAATATATGTAATGTCTGAACCATATTAGCCAAAGTTTTTGATTTAAATGAATGATAGAACTTATTTTACATACTTTGAATAAATTAATATGTAAATATGCCTTCCTTTTTTTCTCTCTCTCTCTCTCTCTTTCTTTCACTCTCTCTCCCTCTTTCATGTCTTTTATTTCTCTCTCTCCTCTTGGTTCCTAATATCAAGATTATTTGAATGCTATTTGAATACAAGTGTATTATATTACATAGATGTATATAGTAGTATGAATAGTTTTAAAAAAAAAAGTTTATTTTAGTTTATATGATGCTGTTTTATCAAATGTGTAGTCTTGTCTTGCTAGATAATTGAATTGAAATCTGTTAATTTAAGTTAAATATAACCAGTATTAAATTGATAAGGTGGTAGCTGAGGTACTGCTGCTTAGGGTAGGGGGTTAACTTGAGTGGTAAATACTACTCTAAGTTGGAGTTTTAACTCCAGGCTGGATGCAAGGTTTAATCCTTACATTATTTTCACTTGTTCATTGTTATATGTATATAGTTTTGACATCCACAATATATTTTGTACACTCATTGTCACTACAAACAAAATTGAATCCTATACAAAATCCCATAAGAGATTCAATAAATACAGCTATATTTAAAGGTACACTTAAAGGAGGAGATGTAACATTACTTATGTTGTTATTTGTTATTTTGATCATAAGATTCTTAAGTTTTAAAAATGCCAAATTACATCTTTAAAAGGAATTTCTTTAAACATTAACAGATTGAATAATCCATGTAAAAGGGCAAGCCTAATAAGATACATTAATTTACATAAGGCCAACTTAGTCTTCCTGTAAGAAACCCATCTCTTGAAAAAAGATATTGATAAACTAGCCACAAACAAATACACAGTATTGGTTAGTTCAGAGCACACTCAGAAAAAAAAGAGGAGTGGCTATTTTATGGAATAAAAGTATGCCCATTCCTAAAACCATTAAGTCTTATCAGGATGACAAAGGAATGTTTTGTATGGTTACAATACAAATTAATGGGAAGACTTACACTTTAATTAATGTATATTGGATAACTGGAATTGGTATTAATACAGTGAAACATCATCTTGATAAGATCATATCATTCTCTATAGGAGATATTATTTTAGCTGGTGACTTTAATTGTATACTACATGAAAGTGATACTACCACTATAGGAAAAAGAAGAATTACATCTAATGCAAAACATTTAAATGATTTTGCTAATTCTTATCATTTGAATGATATTAATAATCAGATAGATTCAAAATCATTACCATACACCTTTTTTCTGACAGATACAAAACTTATTCAAAAATAGATAGGGTCTTTATTTCTAACCAGATGGTAACAGATTTAATTAATTCCAAAATCATTTCATGTCCTATATCTGATCATAATTCAATTGTTTTTGAATTCATGATAAAAATACTCATAATGTTCAGATCAAAAGGATACCATCATACATAACTCAACTAAAAGACTATAAAGAATATATACTTTCAGAAGTAAAACATTTTTTAGACATAAATAATACTCCTGAAGTCTCCATTGTCTATGTTTGGGATGCCTTAAAATCATATCTATATGGACAAAGTATCAGATGGTATAATAATAAAAGGAAATCTTGGGATAAGGAATTGTTAGATATTCAAAGTAAATTAGACTCTTATAAACATAATAATAAAGAAAATATTATGGACAAGAAAGTTATTGAAGAAATAAACAAACTGAATGAGAAATACAAAGAAATTTTAACTCATAAAGTTAAAATAACTTTAGAGAAATACAAGTTTTTGTCTTCTTCAATAAGCCCCAAATACTTACATAGACTTAAAAATAAAACAAAAAGGTTGAATAAACAAAACCATATCAAAGAAATCTTTTCTCTAAGGAAAAAGAAGAATGTTTCTAGTATACCAGAAATACTGGATGAATTTAGAAATCACTTTCACAAAATTAACCATAATAACATTAACATGGAACCTAAAGATAAAATAAAGGAGTTTATAACCACAAACATGAATAAAAAGCTTAATAAACAACAGATTAAACTATTGGACAAAAGTATTTCATATACAGAGGTTATTACACAAATAAATAAGCTTAAATCAAATAAAGCACCGGGTAATGATGGTATTATACCAGAGATATATAAAATCCTTTCTAAAAGTACATATTCATTAATACATAAGGTTTTTATTTTGGCCCAAACTGAGTTAATAACCCCCCATCTTGGCAATATACATTTATTTCGCCAATTTTAAAACCTAATAAAGATCCGACTAGTTGTACTTCATATCAGCCCATCTCATTACTTAATGTTGATTATAAAATGTTTATGAGTATTTTTGCTGATAGATTGAAGACAATCATCCCCGGCATTATAGATATAGATCAGACAGGCTTCATTGTAAATAGAAATACTTTTGATAATATAAGAAGAACTTTAACATTAATTGATTTTGCAAATAGGAAAAAGAAAGATTTAACACTTATTAGTCTTGATATAAGTTCAGCATTTGATTCAGTAAGTTGGGACTATCTGTTTACCTTACTGAAGTGCACAAACTTCTCAGATGCATTTGAAAATCTAATTGAACATTTATGCAAAGGAACATTGGCTTATATTAAGGTAGGAACATATGTTTCACAAAAAATACCCATTTTTAAAGGTACAAAACAAGGATGTCCACTTTCTCCACTATTATTCACTTTAGTAATGAAGCCTTGGGCTAATTTAATCAGAAACAGTACTGACATAGAGGGTTTTGAAATAGATGAAAATACAACATCCAAAATTCAACTTTTTGCAGATGATGTTCTAATTACATCAGCAGGATCTAATTCTTCTATGCAGTCTCTATTTGATAAAATGATGCATTTTAAAAGTATTTCTGGTTTAATATTCAATGAAGAAAAAACTAAAATACTACCTATATATACATGAAAAAATATTCTCATTAGTGATTTTACTAAATATGTACCCAATTCAGGTCAGATAACTTATTTAGGTATAATACTATCTAAAGATATTAAATCTATTATATATAATAATTATAATACCTGTTTTCTTAATATACAAAATCTTTTAATACCTGGTATAATATGTTTTTACTATGGAGGAGAGACTTACAATTATTAAAATGATAATATTCCCAAGATTTTATACTTAATACAATCAATAATACTTCCACCTACAAAAATAATTATCAAGAAACTGAATACACTAATGTTAAATTTCCTATGGGCACCTAATAGACCTAGGATTGCATTAAAGAAACATACTAATAGCTGGTCTCAAGGGGGTATTTCTTTTCCAGACTTTAATTTATATACTATCTCTTCTATTGTAAAAGTTATTACTTTATTAATAGATCAGTCATATGTCGCAAAATGGAAAGATTATTGGGAGCTAATTAATATGCACTTCATGAAAATCTCCTTAACACATAGAAATATGATTGTAAATAACTCCATGTTATGGTTACTAAAGGAATTTTGTACTTTACCTATTACACCTAAACATATGGTTTGTTACCCATTAAATATTATTATTAGCTATCGTAACTTTATATTCATGCACCCTAAGTATAGGGAATGGAATTTTATTATATTCCCTATAATGTATACTCAGGGTATGCTTTTGTCATCTACTTCTGAAGGAACTCATTTAGCTATAGATAATGATCTAAAGTACTGGTATCAGTTGATATCTGATAATAAAGTTAAAATCTAGATTTCTTAAAACAAGAATTTGATCTAAGAGAAACTTGCTGGTTAGAGGTTCAGACCTTTAGACAACATCTCATTAATAAAATAGATCTAATGTCTATAACAGTTAAAGAATCTATTCCAACACTGATTGATTACTTGGTATTAAATTTACAACATAAAGTTTCTGATAAAGGTAAACTTTCATACATACATAAAATTATCAGACAAGAAACTTTTTACAGTGTAGATACATACTGGAATTATTTCACTTCTATTAATGGGGACCCACCAAATCAACAAGATAAACAATATATATTGGAATCTGCCTATAGAACTACGTATTCCATTGTCTGGAGACTTTATACATGGAAATTTTTACATATATCTTTTTATACACCTTTGATGATGAATAAAATAAATAATAAAGATAATCTATGTAAGAGATGTAATGTAGAAATTAATGCTGACTGGGCTCATATGTTTTATGACTGTATAAAATTGAAAGAATACTGGAAGTCAATTAATGAATTTTGCAGGCTCTTTTACAGATAATTTCATTATTTCTAAATCTCTTATATTATTCAACACACCTGTACCTCAAAGTGTTAAAAAGGTTAAGCTTCCCTTGTTATGGTCTATTCTAGCAGTGGCTAGGAAAATAATAACCAGAAATTGGATTTCAGATGCACCTCCTTCATTCAATGAATTTAAAAATGTTATGAATATAGTGTGTCATATGGAAATAAACACAATTAGGTCAAGAACAACTAGAAAAACATCTTATTATATTGTATGGGATAATTTACAACATTTGTTAAAAAAATCCTAATTTCAATAGCATGGTATTTTAGTTTAATTAATTGATCTGATTGTAGTGGATGTCTTTGTAAATACTTTAGTTGTTTTGTTGAATGTTATAATCATATCTATTTTTAATTACTTGTATAAAATTGTTATGATATTTCTCTTGTATGTTAAAACAATAAACCTGTTTTGAAAAAAAAAAAGGAATGGATTGGTTCGAAGAAGCTACTAGGTCTTTCAGATCATTAAAAGATGATGAAATTCTTGTATGCGTTAACCTTATGGAACTAGTTTTGAAACATAACTATCTATTTTTTCAAGGTGAATATTTTCATCAAAAAAGTGGGGTGGCTATGGGAGCAAGGTGTGCTCCAATATACGCCAATATGGTTTTAAATACATGGGAAGACACATATATTTATAATGGGAGTTATAAAGACTGCTGGGTTCTATATAAATGCTTCTTAGATGACATTATTATATTTTGGAAGGACAGTATTGACAGGCTAAATGATTTTATCCAGTATATTAACCAGACTACTGCTTTTTTAAAATTGACCCATGACATCAATGTAAATAGTATAAATTATTTGGATATCACGTTAGAAAAAGAAGGAGACCATTTGAAGTCAAGGGTGTATCGGAAAAAAACTTTTTCCAACTCCTTCTTACACTACAAAAGTGCACACCCTTTACATCAGAAGAAGAGCAGTGTAAAAGGCCAAATGGTTAGTATTTCAAGAATGACTTCTAACAATCAAGATTTCAGTGATGAAATTGATTTCTTGGTTAGTATGTTTTTGGACAGAGGTTACCCTATAGATTTGTGTAACCGTATTAAAATAGAAGTCACAGAAGGGAGAAAAGATAGATTTGCACCTATATTGCGCTACCACAATCCCTCTATTGTTGCTAACGTTCAAGCACTAGGTTCATTAGAAAATAAGAAAAAAGATATAATGTATACTCATTCATTTGTCACCCAATATAGTGGTGATGCAGGCATTGTAAAACAAGTGTCTTTTAAGGAATGGGACAAATTCCTTAATATTACGGACCTGAATTTCAACAAGTCGATTGATTCTTTCAACATCATTTTTAGAAAAGGACGCAACATTAAAGATTGGTTGATAGCTCAACATAGGGAAAACAAGAAAAGCAATAAAATTAAGGGTACCTGTTCCTGTGGAATGTGTTCACAATGTTCATTTATGACTAATACACAAAAAATTTTTGTTCAAGCAAGAGAAAAAGGTATTGTTGGCAAAACATACAGCAACTGTAATTTGGAGTTGTATATATTGCTTTATGTGATATCTTCTCGGCCTTCTATGTTGGTAAGACCGAGAGAAAGATTAAAAGAAGGATTTATGAACATTTGAATGATATCAAAAAGAAGAAAGAACACAATGCACTATATAAACACTCGATAATTTGTCCTTTGGCAAAATATACATTTTTCATTTTAGATGAGGTAGCGAAAGATGAAAGAGGTGGCCTCTGGGAGACCCAGATAGAATACAGGGAATTATTTTGGCGGCAAATAAATTCTCTGGGTTAAATGACAACATTTCCCTTGCTCCAGTTTTAAAATTAAGGGCAGCTAAATTATAACACTTTTCATTTTCATTTTCATGTCATTTTATTGTTTATATATATATATATATATCTAATACATATATTTACATTCATATTTATATTCATATTTATATTTATATTTACATTTTATGGTACATTTTTAACAGTCTATTCTGCATCAATTATTTTCCATAAGCCTTTTTAGATCATTTTTTAGATCATATTATATGATTCTTCACATATTTGATCAAGGTGTTGGTATACAATATAGAGGCACATCTTTTAACATATACTTGCTCTACTCAGCAACAATAGTAACATTGATGTTATGTTATTTATTTATTTAGTATTATTATATGTTTCATGCCTGTACATATATATATATATATATATATATATATATTATATGATTCTATATTATATTATTATATTATATTATCAATTTATTACATCCATATTGTATATATATAACATTTATCGGGTCATTGTTTTATGTTTTGTAGTCATCCAATTATATTTTTATATTTGTGTACATATTTATATATTTATTCATATACTTTATTTACAACATCTATATTATATACAATCAGTATTTATTCAATCCATATATATATATATATATATATATATATATATATATATATATATATATTTTTTTTTTTTTACATTTCATAGATCTCAATATACATATATTCACTATTCAGGTACTATTTAAAACAGTTATCATTCATTAATGGAGCACAAAATTCATGATGAAAATTCAGTGTGCATCTAATCTTGACCACTAGATGGGAGTATTGTTGGTGATTTTTCAACACAAATTAGTTTTTATTATCAAACAGGTGCAGTTACGAAGTTTTTTAAAAAAATTCATTTTATGACATTATTTGCTACTGTAAAAGTAGTACATATATATTTTACATCTGTGAATCACAGTATTTTATTCCTGATTGTTTAATGTTATATATTCGTATTTCAGTACATTCATTTATATTTATGAGCATTGCCAGATTCCCATTGGTTATTTCAAACAAAGGGTCAGCATAGATAAATGGTTGTTTGTTGTGTTAGTTCTTGTCTGATGAAGTTTAATCTAAGTTATTTGGTCAACGTTTAACGTACAATAAAGCTGTTTGTGGAATCCTAGTTGTCCGGTGCAGTCCGTCCTCTTCACAGTGCATTTTTCATTTCATAAAATCACTTATAGTAGCAAAGAAACTGCCACCACCACCATAAAACCACCTCCCATACTCTATGTACAAAATATACAAAATTATCATTTCCATAATAAGAGAGGACCAGTGAGGTAACACTCATTTTATATATTGCATCTGTTTAGGGTACAGACCCTACTGACCCACAGCTAATAAGGCAACCAATTGTCTCTGAAGACATCAAAATACAGTTAATGTAGCCACCATAACATTTAGGAAATAGTCTCCTCTAGCAGGCAAATGGGGGTTGCTAGCCAGACCAAACAATACACCTACTCCTTTTTCATAATTCATTTCAGGAATTTGCAATATCATCTGAACTTTAAGCAACATACTAAAACTACCACTAATACAACTAAAATTATGCTACAAAATCTCATACATGTTCCCACCCTGTACATAACAAGGGTTCCGGCCTGTAGCTGGCAAGACATTTCCCTGCGAGCTACATCGCCGATACCAAATGGCTGCAGCAGCAATTTGCCGTAGAGCAATATGGCTGAATAGCATAGCCACTGCTACTGTAACCTATGCACAGAAATATTTCTACTGGTGGCGATCCTTACAGACAGCTGCCCAGCTGTATACTACCAGGGACTGCCGTACTCGATGTGTACCACATTCCGTATTCTCATGTAAGTAATGCATTTATTGTATTATTTATTTATTTTATGTAATTAAGCACAAAGCCATTAATTCCCAACAACCCTTACTCAGAAAGGTTAGAAACAATAAAAACTTTGACCCTGCCAAATTCTAACTAGAACTAAACTCATGTAATTGGTCTATTCTAAAACACCTCCCCTTAGAGGAAGCAGTAGCATACTTTAACAACAAATTCCTTAAGATCCTTGATTCGCATGCACCTGTTTGTTCAAAGAGTACCAAAGCAAAAACTGTGCCATGGCTTTCTAAAGAGTCTAAACTCAAAATTACCCTTAGAAACAAAGCATGGGCTTTATGGTGTTCTTCTAAAGACCCCCAAGATCACATTAAATACAGGCAATCCAGGAACAAAACCAAAAAATCTATTTTACAAGACAAAAAAACAATACTACTGTAATTTACAGACAGCAAATCAAAATAACCCTCAGAAGTTTTGGGCAAGTTTAAATAATCTACTACATCCTAGACAAACTTCAACCCCAATTCCTGCTGCTATTATTGATAAAACCCATGAAGATGTTTCTGACAGTTTAACCGATTCTTTACTGAGACAATTCAAGTCCTAGCTAGCCAACTACCTCCTAGCTCCCCTGGTCCTGAAAGTAGCACCCCTAGAAACCTACTCGCATTCAGCTTCCAACCAGTCGCCACTTCACTTATCCGTACCTTGATCAAAAAATTAAAACCCACTACACTTTCTGCTGATCAACTCCCTGCTGAGTACCTACAAAAATCAGCTGATGCTATTGCTTACCCCGTCTCAATACTAATCAATCAAACCATAGTAGAAGCTAAAATTCCCACCATCTGGAAAATATCCTATGTAATCCCACTTTGCAAAGGAGGCAGCTCTACTGAATTCTCCAATTATATGCCAATAGCTATACTCTCTCCACTTGCAAAGATTATGGAAAAATGTATTCATAGACAACTCATGCACCACCTAATCCAGAATCACCTTATGGCAGACACTCAGCATGGCTTCCATCCTCATCACAGCACTACTTCAGCCCTCCTAGCCTTTACCAACACCATAAATCGTAATCGCAACAATAATTATATATCCTCAGCCCTCTTCTTGGATCTTTTCAAGGCATTAGATATGGTTGATCACCAACTTTTAATCCTCACCCTGCAAACATTCTGTCTAGATACTAGAGCCCTTCAGTGGTTTCAGTCCTACCTGAATGGTCGACAGCAAGCTGTCCTCTGGCAGAACAAACTCTCTAACCTTCTACGTAACACCCTTGGAGTACCACAAGGCTCTATACTAGGACCCTTGCTGTTCTCCGTCTTCATTAACGACCTTTATACTCTCATCCCAAAAGTCAGCTGTATCCAATAGGCTGATGACTTTACTCTGATTTGCTCAGCCACATCTCCAATAGAGTTATGGTCAGCTACGCAGACCACCTTTAATACAATAGAAAACTGGCTTTCTGAACGTCATCTGATCCTAAATCCCAAAAAAACTAAAATGCTGTTATTTTCACCAACACGTAGGTCTACCGCTTTCACCTTTACCATAAATTCAAATGATGGCATAATAATCTCCCCTGATCCCTCTACAAAACTATTAGGTTTCATCATAGACAATAATCTAAAATTCGACCTACATGTTAACCAAACTATCAAAACCATCAATAAAAAACTAGGGTCACTTTACAGAATAAAAGCCTTCCTAACCCCTCCAGCTAAAATTGTCATAGCTCGCTCTCACCTTCTTTCAACCCTTCTGTATGCATCCCCTCTACTCTCGAATTTAAACAAGACTGTCCTTAACAAACTCTCAATTTGCTACAACCACATTGCCAGGTTTGCCACTGGGCTGCCTTTTAGGACACATCATTGCATCAATCTAAATCAGCTTGGGTGGCTTGAACTACCCAGCCTAATCCAGTATAACCAACTGATTATGCCCTATAAAATCCTCTATAATCCGGACAATACTCCTGCACTAAAATATTATCACCCCCTATAACAATCCTAGACCACTTCAATCCTCTAACAAACTACTAATTCAGACTAGCAAAATTAATAACACAGCCGGTGACTCTCTCTTTGCAAACTCTGTAAGTAGATCCTGGAACTCTCTTCCAGCTGATATTACCTTACTTTCCACCTTAGGTCAGTTTAAAACTAGACTCAAACAACATTTGTCACTTAACTGGCTATGTCAATATATCAAGCCTGGCTAACTCTCTCTAGAATGTGTAAAAATCTGTTAACCAGTTTACTGTGTAATTTAATTTAATCCTGAATTGCGCTCAGGATTAACTCTAACCTGTGGAACTTGTTTAACTTGCTTACTTATGTAATCTCTGTAAATAGTCTTTTTGTAATATGTAATGCTGGTATTATGTAATTCTGTATCTGCTTACCCTTGGATCTTTTCTCCCCGGGCCTCCGTTGAAAATGGAAATGCATCCAGTCGGACTATCCAGATCAACAAATGTAAAATAAATAAAATAAAATAAATAAAATTATTGTTACACGTCTGACAATATAAATGTTGTTCACTTTTCTTTTCAGAATTGATTGGCAGTACCGTCTCCTAATTTTTTTTGTTTTTGCTGTTAGACAACAAATATGTTCACTTAGAAATAACCAATCTGAGACAATTTTGTTAATGAGACACTCTTTATGAAAAACAGTCAACAAAATGCATTAGCTAAAATAACCCCTGCAACAATGGAACCACCTTTCAGATTGGCATCACAAAGCACATGCTATGTTATAAAGTATAATAATATAGTTTTTTTACATATATAAAAGTTATTATTGGAATAATATCAAGTAATTAGAGTAACATTCACACTTTTACAAGTTAAACCTGGATCACACATGACTGTCATTCTTTTACTGCAAGTTTATATGCTATGTCTCCTTTAAAAATGACAGTCTATATTAAACATCTAATACAGATAGTGTCTGCTGAATCATTAAATGTTATTTCTTTAAGTACAATGGCTTTTTAGTGGTTGGGATACTTTGAGATGTTTTTTGTTTATTTGGTGGTTTGGAGATGTTTGAGGGATTGATATGTAATGTAAAGGTGGCTTAAATTCACTTGCAAGCATTTTATGTGAATTGTAACTAATGGGTTGTTCATTTTCAAGTTCTTATCATGAAAACCAGCTTAAAACAACTTAGAGTCATGAACACTTTTGTGATGCTGTGGGAGTTCTGAAAATTCTAAGAAATGTCCAGGTTACTTCTTCCTGTCTAAAAGTAAATAACCATAATATTTTGAATCATATGCTAAGATGTCAAAGAATACACGTTAAGTAATAAGCAAAAGACAGTGAATTACATTCTAAACCACTGTCAGTTATTACATAGTTCTGAATGCCTGCTACTGACAGTATACTTGACATGCAATAGCACCCAGGAAAGTTATGGTATGTTATAAACAAAGTATAACAAATATAGTTTCTTACGTATATAAAAGAAGTTATTGGAATGATATATAGTTACAGTAACACTCACATTTTTACAAATTAAACCTGGATTATACATAACTGTCATTCTTTTAATATAAGTTCATACGCTATGTCTCCTTTAAAAATGACTGTCTGCTGTATTTTAAACATCTCATACAAATAATGCTTACTGAAACATTTAATGTTATTTTTTCAATATAACTTTTTAGTAGTTAACATACTTTGAATGTTTTTTTTTTTTTTGGTTTTTAGAGGTTTGGAAGGGTTTGAGGGATTGATGTACAATATAGAGGTGACCTGGATTTACTTGTGATTTTTTATGTGAACTGTAGCTGATAAACAATTCATTTGCAAGCCCTTGTTATGAGGACCAGCTTGAAGCAGCTTAATTAGAGGCATGAGCACTTCTATGATGTTGCGGTAGTTCTCAAAAATTCTAAGAAGTGTCCAGGTTACGTCTTCCTATCTATTAGCAAATACTCATAATATATTGAATCCTATGGTCGGATATCAAAGAATACAAGTTCGATAATAAGGAAAAGACAGTGAATTGCATTCTAAATCACTGTCAGTTATTAAATAGTTCTGAATGCTTGCAGTATACCAAAAGGACAGTTTATATACTAGCCTATAGAAACACACTTCTGATAAAATAATAGGATTGCATTTCTCTGTTATTGTCTCTTTTTAATGATAACAAAATGTAATATCTCAGAACAATTTGTTATGAAAAGTTTGAGTCTTAAAGGAGAAGATTTTTCAGATGTTGATTCAGATACTATTAGACATAGCATTTAAGGAAAAAATAGGACTGATTTTAACAGTAGTACTAGATTAAAGAGTATCACATATATAAATGTTCTATTATATGATATTCTACACTAGGATTATAGCTAAAATGTAAAACCTAGGAATATAGTAATAGTACAGGACATAGTATAAGCACAGAAATAGAAAGAGATCAAAATAAGCAAATATGTTTATAGTTAAAGAATACAAATACATCTTCAAGGGTGGAAGGTTAGCATACTGGTTAAGTTGTTCACCTTATAGGCACAAGGTGCAGGGTTTGATTCTGACATGAGATAATTGGCTGGACTTGGAATGGCCCAAAAGGGGAAGTTAGGCTGGCAATAATTTATGAACTTATGATCCTATGAACAACTTTACACATAGTAAATAAAATAGAAAAAAATATAAATCATCTGACCTATAAATTAACAAGTATAAATATAACAACTGACTTCCTCCCTATAGTACAATGCCAAGATAATGTGAGGTAAAGGGAGAGATGATTGTAGAGATATTCAGTTTGGTCAACTTATAATAAAGATTCCAAACACCTGTTTACCTTTTCTTACTAATAACATCTTCCTGACAGGCTTTTTAAAGGTGATGCATACTAAAAATATGTGACACATAATACAAATCAGAAGCATGAGCTAAGCATTGTTAGTCTAATGGAGAGTTTGAGAGGTAGTTTGTTCATCTTCTTCAACAAACTAGGAATAAATTATTCCATGGTAGAATGTTTTATGGTTATATCATTAGGTAATTTTTTATTTGATTCAAAAGTTTTGGGTATTACTGAATATTTCATATTGTTATATATAAAGTGTATAATAAATTTTATACATACATGTGATTTCATTATACCTGTTTTTTTCCTCTCTTATATAAATATCTGATTTTAAATGCATATCTATTAATATTAATGGATTGATTAATCCAGTAATGAGGGGGAGTATTTCCAAATACTTGCAATTACATAAAGCTCAAATAGTATTTATACAGGAAACACATTTACTTAATAAATATGAAAATAAACTTTCATTAGAGAATTATTTGTTTTTTAGGAGGTTCTGACTTTTGAGCTAAAAGAAGAGGCACCCTCATTTTATGGAAGAACTCTCTGGTAATGTCTAAAGTACTAGATACCTATGTTGATAAAAATGGTATGTTAAGCATTGTTATAACTGAGTGGAACAAAACAACTATATACATTAGTGAACTCCTTACTGCATTCCAGAGGTTGGAGCTAAAGATGCAAAAAATTACTTTGACACTATAGCCTATTACATGAAAGGTGAAGTCATAATGACTAATGATTTTAATTGTATTTTATTAGACAAAGATTCCACTGCAGATAGAAAGCTAAGAATCACATCTCCAGCTAAACACTTAACACATTTTGTAAATCTAATGAATTTAAAGGATATATATTAGCTGAGGAAAACAAATTAACTTCAATTTACTCATGATTCATATAGATATGGAGCACAAATATTGATAATTTTATGTCTCAAACAATCTGTTATCACATACCAGAAAAGTTTCAATAGTTTCATGTCCATTACTGGACCATAATGCTATAATATTTAAAATGATTTTAAATACTGACAATTTAATACATCACAGGAGATTACTAGTGTTGTTGTGTCTTTCGGCTTTTCCCGGTTAGGGGTCGCCATAGCGGAACTCCGGTCTGCTAATGATTGGCAGTAGATTTTTACGTGCCGAGTTGCCAGTACGCCCATTCACGCATGTCTCCACACAGAAGAATCTTTAGCTGAGAATCGAACAGGACAACGTCTTACTGTGAGGCGACAACGCTACTGCAGCACCACCACTGCAGTTACAGGAGATTACCAGTGTACATTATTAAAATAAAAGAATTCAAGGATTGGTATATTAAAGAGGTCAAACATTTCCTAGAAATATAATAAAGTCAGCCCAAACGATGAATGCACTTGTACCAAGTAAAAAGTAATAAATTCGAAAAATAGGTAATAGTGCAAAGGAACGAGTTTAAAGTAAATGTTTCAGACTTGATATTCTCTCAGACATCCAGTTCCAAGTTTGTTAATATAAATACGTTTATTGACATATACAAACGAAAACAAATAGAACACGGATAAGCGCTTTCACTAAGATTAGCTTCTTCAGATCCTGCAGACAGTGAATAAATGCAGCATATTTTATAGTGAACATAATAGAATAATTGAGGCAATTAAATAGATTAATTAAAAACAGCTTGGATACAATTACATAAATAAGAGAGACAACAATATGGCTAAAATATCTATACATTTTAAAAGAGTGTGTGTGTACATCACAAAAATAAAAAATTTTTTGAATCTCATAAATGTAAACAAAATATTTGTACATTTGATACCATTAGACATATATATATCAAATCATCTTCTTGTATAATTAGTGGTCCTAATAAAATCTATGCATAAATGAATATATATATATGTATAAGGTCATCATGTAAACTTATATATCTATATAGAAAATGATGGTGTGTATAATAAATAAATAAATAAACAAACAACTGAATAGACAATTAGGAATGCTGGTTTTGATATGCATATGATACATGGTAAGGCTTATATATATGTGACCATGGATGTGTGTAGTTTATACATATCGGAGTTGAGGAATGATGTGATATGCAAGTAGATATATATATGTTTGGTTTGTACATATTGGAGTTGAAGAATGATGTAATATGCAAATAGATATATATATAATATGTATGTAAGAATAATAAATAAGTAATGAATGAAAAGTGTAATATATATATATATGTGTGTAAATATAAATATAAATAATATATGTGTGTCTATATAAGAGAGAATATATATAAATATAAATATAAATAGAAATATAAATATAGATATAAGTAAATATAAATATAAATATAAATATAAATATAAGTAAATATAAATATAAATATAAATATAAATATAAATATGTATATATATGTCTAAAAACAAGGTGAATGTTGAATATATTTAAAACAAGATGAATGTTGAAAAGTTAAAAAGTATATATGGAATGTGAAAATAGTGTTGAGTATAAGTGTTGAAAAATGTGTATGTGTGAATGCTTCCTGAGACTGATAAATGAGATTACTTTTAGGAGAAATAGATGTATATATTCTGATGTGTTTAGTCATAGGTAAATATATATATATGTATTTATTTATTTAATATGTCTGCGTTGTTTGAGGTAGGGCTTTATTGATGCCCTTTCATTTAGACCATGTCCCTTGTCTGCTCTAAGTTGGATAATCCAGCCACTTTCCCTTCCTTCTGTGTGGCATCTTATATTCCCTCCCCTTTCATTTGGTGTTATTACTTCCAACACTCTGAATGTGAATGTGTGGGAGTCGCCTACCTGCATTATGTGTTTAGCTAAAGCATTGTTGAGATTTTTCTTTCTAATGCTGTAACAGTGTTCCCTCATCCTGTCACGTAGGCATCTATTAGTTTTGCCTACGTAGAATGAGGAACATAATGTACATACTGCTAGATACACCACATTGCAGGTCATGCAGTTGGCTTCTACAGTAATGTGGATTTCTTTATTCAAATCTGGATGGATAAAAATAGAATCAGTATTTATTAGGGAACAAAAATTACAATGTCCGCATGGTCTGGTGATCCCATCTAATGATGTATCTTTTCTGTCCTTATTATAACATAATAACCTTTTTAAATTTCTTTTATTTCTATATAAGAACAATGGGTTATCACCTACTATACCTTTAATTCCATCATCGGACATTAAAATATCCCAATGTTTGTTTATAATATATTTGATTTCATTATTGTCCCTTGTAAAATATGTGGAAAATTTTACTTTATGTGGATTTGAGACATTAATGTTATCTTTTGTGGTACTTGGTCCAAAGTAAGGTGCACCTCTATTTGCACGTGTATCTACTGTTACCTTTAGATGTTCCATAATCTCATTGGAACTATATCCCCTTTCTAATAAGTTATTTTTTAAAACATTTAAATCACTTTCTAAACCAGTTTCAGTTGAATTCATCCTGGACATTCGAAGGGCTTGACCCTTCATTATGTTTTTAAAAACATACGTTGGATGCATACTATTTCTAAATAAAAGCATGTTCCGATGACAGTTTTTTCTGTGAATGCCTGTATTGATTATTCCACATGGTAATTTTTCAACAAAAAGATCTAAAAAATCAATCTTAATTGTGTTCCAATTTGCTGTGAATTTTAAACATGTATTCATATTGTTCACAACAGTGATAAAATTATGTAAATCACTCATTTGACCATCCCATAAAATAAATAAATCATCTACAAAGCGCCGATAAAATTGTACATTAGATTTAAATAGCATGTCCTGAAAAAGGACTGTTTCCTCCCATTGGGCCAGGAACATATTGGCGTAGCTATTGGCACATGGAGTGCCCATAGCTACGCCATCACACTGCCTGTAAATGTCATTGTCAAAAATGAACACATTGTTTTCCAAGATTATTTCTAAAAAATGTGTTATCAGATCTATTAAAATGTCAGAGTATTCACTGTGATTTTTCAAATAAGAGCTGACAAACATAATTCCCAGTTCATTGGGAATTACTGTAAATAGTGATTCCACATCCAGAGTGACAAATATTAAATTTTCTATAGATGAGCAACCCTTTAGATTATCGTATAAATCTGTTAAGAATTGCTTTGAGTCACGCAATACATATGGATTAGTGTCTAAAATACATCTTAGGTGTTTCTCAATGAAAACTGATAAGTGTTCAGTCACCCAACCTTTTCCCGAGACTATTGGTCTCATTGGTGGGTCAGAAGGATTTTTATGAATTTTCGGTAGGCCCTGAATAATTGGGATGGTAGGTGTTTCTATATGTAAATATTCATATAGATTTTTGTTAATCAGGCCGCTTCTGTAGATGTCTAATAAAATATTATATATATCAATGCATTTTTTATTTACAGTTTCAATATTTTCCTTGATATAAAATTTATCTTGTAACATTAACTTCATTTTCTGTATATAATGTTCACTATTTAGAATTACTATTCCTGATCCCTTGTCTGCAGGTCTGATTGAAATATTTGACTCATTCTTTAGTTTGTTTAAGCTAGTTCTTTCTTTATAATTCAAATTGTCAAATCTTTTCTTATTTATTTTTTCATAGTGCTTTTTATCATTAAAAAACTTATAAAACTCGTCCTCAGTGACTTTAAAGTATGCCTCTACTAGAGGGTGATTAGCTGGTATAAAATCACTTAAATTTTTAAAAACAAAAGGTCGTTTATTACTGTTGGTACTTGTATTATGTGTGGTAGCTTCATCTTTTGAGCCAAACATGTACTTCAACATAATATTGCGACAAAAGATTTTTAAGTCTATAATTGTATCAGTGATCATACTGTTAGTATGAGGTATGAAATTTAAACCCTTATTTAAAAGTTTCACATCATCATTTGTTAATTCAAAACTAGATAAATTAAATATTAACCCTAGTGATTGTTGTTCCACATTTTCTTCAGGGTTGTGGATTGGGGAGCTTCTCCTGATATCTTTCTTTTCTGCCTCCCTCTGCTCATTGATCGGGCCCTTCTCGGCCCTCTGTCTTGACATATGGCTAAAGGGAAAGATAATCCAGTTGTTGGTTCAATGTTGTTAATATTTCCTTTTATCTTTGGTCTCACTACTGGTGTAGATGGTACATTGCTATTAGTGTTGGCATTAGTAATGCTTACTTTAGGGTATAAATTTTGATTTGTAATGTCACTTGTGTATGTTAAATGTATGACATCAGATGAATCATTACAAATGTTATCCATTTCATTACATAATGTTATTTGTTCATCTGAAAAAGTTGTTAAATGACTATTGTTCCCATGTTTTTCATTGGAACCAGTTATATTAGTTGTGCTTTTGTTCGTTTCATTAACATTCATATTGACCTGGTCATTTAAAATAGTGACATTAGTTTCATTGGATTTCTGTAATTTTCTATTAATGCTAGTATCACATTCAACTTGGTCATACATTGTATTGTGATTATTACTTGCATAAGGATTAGTAGTAGAAGGCCTTTCATTAGTATTCCCAGCAACTGGTACATTTCTAACAACATTGTTAGTATTTGATGTGTATCTAGGCCAAGTAAAGACATTACCATTTTTAAAATCTCTAAAATCTCTCTCTACTTTTGATTTCTTTTGTTGAAACAGTTTGTGTTCGTAAGCTGCTACACAGTTCAACATATTTTCAAATAATGCATTAACAACACTTTCTGTAAAACTATCAAAAAGTTCTGTTTGCTTAGCGTTAATAGTGTTTATTAATGTTTTTTCTTCTGGCAGAAAAAAGTCTATTAATAATTGTAGGTACTTACGGCTAGTATCAATGTTGATACGCTGCGTGAAAGCGCTTATCCGTGTTCTATTTGTTTTTGTTTGTATATGTCAATAAACGTATTTATATTAACAAACTTGGAACTGGATGTCTGAGAGAATATCAAGTCTGAAACGTTTACTTTAAACTCGTTCCTTTGCACTATTACCTATTTTTCGAATTTATTACTTTTTACTTGGTACAAGTGCATTCATCGTTTGGGCTGACTTTATTATCATTCTTTACTTATCCAATTTGCCAGACCAATTCGAGGAACGAGGAGTTTTATTTCAAAAACCTTTAGCCAAGTCACGATGACTGACATAGAACTTGCCTACAAACCAGGAAGTGAAAATCAAGGCATAGACAATGTAAAAACTATGCACAAACCAGGAGGTGAACATCGGGATGCAGGAACTGTTAACACTATTCAAAAGCCAGGAGGTGAATACCGGGGCATTGACACAGTTAGTACCATGTGTAAGCCAGGAGGTGAACACCGAGGCGTAGACGCAGTTACCACTATGCAGAATCCTAGAACTGAACATCGGAGTAAGGAAGCGCTTGAGTTACGCTTCCGGAAATACCTAAACGGACCTTCCATTCCAGGATGGTTCTTGGAAGATAATACTGTTGCGAACGAAAGTGAAAAGCCGTTGGTTGACATGGAGAAACTAAATAGAATACTTGGTGATATCGAAAAGGACTTTTACAAATTAAAACGCTTGCAGATTCAACGACTACATTTTGAATTCTGCCTACAAAATAACATAATACCATGTGGATTACGAGTCTTTTCAATGCCCAGTCAAGGGCAGGACTATCCTGAATTATTGGCACTATGGCAGCGTATCAACATTGATACTAGCCGTAAGTACCTACAATTATTAATAGACTTTTTTCTGCCAGAAGAAAAAACATTAATAAACACTATTAACGCTAAGCAAACAGAACTTTTTGATAGTTTTACGGAAAGTGTTGTTAATGCATTATTTGAAAATATGTTGAACTGTGTAGCAGCTTACGAACACAAACTGTTTCAACAAAAGAAATCAAAAGTAGAGAGAGATTTTAGAGATTTTAAAAATGGTAATGTCTTTACTTGGCCTAGGTACATTTCAAATACTAGCAATGTTGCTAGAAATGTACCAGTTGCTGTGAATACTAATGAAAGGCCTTCTACTACTAATTCTCATATAAGCAACAGTTACAACACAATGCATGACCAAGTTGAATGTGATATCAGCATTAATAAAAAAGTACAGAAATCTAATGAAATTAATGTCACTATTTTAAATGACCCAGTCAATATGAATGTTAATGAAACGAACAAAAGCACTACTAATATAATTGGTTCCAATGAAAAACATGGGAACAATAGTCATTCAACAACTTTTTCAGATGAACAAATAACATTATGTAATGAAACGGATAATATTTGTAATGATTCATCTGATGTCATACATTTAACATACACAAGTGACATTACAAATCAGAATTTATACCCTAAAGTAAGCATTACTAATGCCAACACTAATAGCAATGTACCATCTACACCAGTAGTGAGACCAAAGATAAAAGGAAATATTAACAACATTGAACCAACAACTGGATTATCTTTCCCTTTAGCCATACGTCAAGACAGAGGGCCGAGAAGGGCCCGATCAATGAGCAGAGGGAGGCAGAAAAGAAAGATATCAGGAGAAGCTCCCCAATCCACAACCCTGAAGAAAATGTGGAACAACAATCACTAGGGTTAATATTTAATTTATCTAGTTTTGAATTAACAAATGATGATGTGAAACTTTTAAATAAGGGTTTAAATTTCATACCTCATACTAACAGTATGATCACTGATACAATTATAGACTTAAAAATCTTTTGTCGCAATATTATGTTGAAGTACATGTTTGGCTCAAAAGATGAAGCTACCACACATAATACAAGTACCAACAGTAATAAACGACCTTTTGTTTTTAAAAATTTAAGTGATTTTATACCAGCTAATCACCCTCTAGTAGAGGCATACTTTAAAGTCACTGAGGACGAGTTTTATAAGTTTTTTAATGATAAAAAGCACTATGAAAAAATAAATAAGAAAAGATTTGACAATTTGAATTATAAAGAAAGAACTAGCTTAAACAAACTAAAGAATGAGTCAAATATTTCAATCAGACCTGCAGACAAGGGATCAGGAATAGTAATTCTAAATAGTGAACATTATATACAGAAAATGAAGTTAATGTTACAAGATAAATTTTATATCAAGGAAAATATTGAAACTGTAAATAAAAAATGCATTGATATATATAATATTTTATTAGACATCTACAGAAGCGGCCTGATTAACAAAAATCTATATGAATATTTACATATAGAAACACCTACCATCCCAATTATTCAGGGCCTTCCGAAAATTCATAAAAATCCCTCTGACCCACCAATGAGACCAATAGTCTCGGGAAGAGGTTGGGTGACTGAACACTTATCAGTTTTCATTGAAAAACATCTAAGATGTATTCTCGACACTAATCCATATGTGTTGCGTGACTCAAAGCAATTCTTAGCAGATTTATACGACAATCTAAAGGGTTGCTCATCTATAGAAAATTTAATATTTGTCACTCTAGATGTGGAATCACTATTCACAGTAATCCCCAATGAACTGGGAATTACGTTTGTCAGCTCTTATTTGAAAAATCACAGTGAATACTCTGACATTTTAATAGATCTGATAACACATTTTTTAGAAATAATCTTGGAAAACAATGTGTTCATTTTTGACAATGACATTTACAGGCAGTGTGATGGCGTAGCTATGGGCACTCCATGTGCCAATAGCTACGCCAATATGTTCCTGGCCCAATGGGAGGAAACAGTCCTTTTTCAGGACATGCTATTTAAATCTAATGTACAATTTTATCGGCGCTTTGTAGATGATTTATTTATTTTATGGGATGGTCAATCGAGTGATTTACATAACTTTATCACTGTTGTGAACAATATGAGTACATGTTTAAAATTCACAGCAAACTGGAACACAATTAAGATTGATTTTTTAGATCTTTATGTTGAAAAATTACCAAGTGGAATAATCAGTACAGGCATTCACAGAAAAAATTGTCATCGGAACATGCTTTTATTCAGAAATAGTATGCATCCAACGTATGTTTTTAAAAACATAATGAAGGGTCAAGCCCTTCGAATGTCCAGGATGAATTCAACTGAGACTGGTTTAGAAAGTGATTTAAATGTTTTAAAAAATAACTTATTAGAAAGGGGATATAGTTCCAATGAGATTATGGAACATCTAAAGGTAACAGTAGATACACGTGCAAATAGAGGTGCACCTTACTTTGGACCAAGCATCACAAAAGATAACATTAATGTCTCAAATCCACATAAAGTAAAATTTTCTACATATTTTACAAGGGACAATAATGAAATCAAATATATTATAAACAAACATTGGGATATTTTAATGTCCGATGATGGAATTAAAGGTATAGTAGGTGATAACCCATCGTTCTTATATAGAAATAAAAGAAATTTAAAAAGGTTATTATGTTATAATAAGGACAGAAAAGATACATCATTAGATGGGATCACCAGACCATGCGGACATTGTAATTTTTGTTCCCTAATAAATACTGATTCTATTTTTATCCATCCAGATTTGAATAAAGAAATCCACATTACTGTAGAAGCCAACTGCATGACCTGCAATGTGGTGTATCTAGCAGTATGTACATTATGTTCCTCATTCTACGTAGGCAAAACTAATAGATGCCTACGTGACAGGATGAGGGAACACTGTTACAGCATTAGAAAGAAAAATCTCAACAATGCTTTAGCTAAACACATAATGCAGGTAGGCGACTCCCACACATTCACATTCAGAGTGTTGGAAGTAATAACACCAAATGAAAGGGGAGGGAATATAAGATGCCACACAGAAGGAAGGGAAAGTGGCTGGATTATCCAACTTAGAGCAGACAAGGGACATGGTCTAAATGAAAGGGCATCAATAAAGCCCTACCTCAAACAACGCAGACATATTAAATAAATAAATACATATATATATTTACCTATGACTAAACACATCAGAATATATACATCTATTTCTCCTAAAAGTAATCTCATTTATCAGTCTCAGGAAGCATTCACACATACACATTTTTCAACACTTATACTCAACACTATTTTTACATTCCATATATACTTTTTAACTTTTTAACATTTATTTTGTTTTAAATATTTCCAACATTCACCTTGTTTTTAGACATATATATATACATATTTATATTTATATTTATATTTATATTTACTTATATTTATATTTATATTTATATTTATATTTACTTATATCTATATTTATATTTCTATTTCTATTTATATTTATATATATTCTCTCTTATATAGACACACATATATTATTTATATTTATATTTACACACATATATATATTACACTTTTCATTCATTACTTATTTATTATTCTTACATACATATTATATATATATCTATTTGCATATTTCATCATTCTTCAACTCCAATATGTACAAACCAAACATATATATCTACTTGCATATCACATCATTCCTCAACTCCGATATGTATAAACTACACACATCCATGGTCACATATATATAAGCCTTACCATGTATCATATGCATATCAAAACCAGCATTCCTAATTGTCTATTCAGTTGTTTGTTTATTTATTTATTTATTATACACACCATCATTTTCTATATAGATATATAAGTTTACATGATGACCTTATACATATATATATATATTCATTTATGCATAGATTTTATTAGGACCACTAATTATACAAGAAGATGATTTGATATATATATGTCTAATGGTATCAAATGTACAAATATTTTGTTTACATTTATGAGATTCAAAAATGTTTTTATTTTTGTGATGTACACACACACTCTTTTAAAATGTATAGATATTTTAGCTATATTGTTGTCTCTCTTATTTATGTAATTGTATCCAAGCTGTTTTTAATTAATCTATTTAATTGCCTCAATTATTCTATTATGTTCACTATAAAATATGCTGCATTTATTCACTGTCTGCAGGATCTGAAGAAGCTAATCTTAGTGAAAGCGCTTATCCGTGTTCTATTTGTTTTCGTTTGTATATGTCAATAAACATATTTATATTAACAAACTTGGAACTGGATGTCTGAGAGAATATCAAGTCTGAAACGTTTACTTTAAACTCGTTCCTTTGCACTATTACCTATTTTTCGAATTTATTTCCTAGAAATAAACATGAATGGTGAAGTATCTGATATTGTCCTGTGGGATTCATTAAAAGCTTACTCAAATGGAAGCATTACAAGCTGTTATTTTAGTAAAACAAGAGAATGGGACAAATAATTGAATATACGACAGAACTAGATAGACACACTAAAGTTAAATTTAAAACCAAATGATATCATCAGTCAGTATGAACTTAAAAACTTAAATACAAAATATGTTGAATTCTAAATCATAAAGTTTCAATAAACCTGGAAAAAAATAAACTTCAAACATATTCAGTAAATCCTTTAAGCTTGCTTAAACTTGCTCATAGATCAAAGAAAACGAATAAATCAAATCGTATCCAAGAAATTATAACACATATAAATAATAATAAATAAAGAAGAACAGATATTAAAGGTACTCTTGATGGGTTTAAATATTTCATGAAAATATAAATAATATAAATAACCTAGATAATGATAATATAGTTGAACCTTTTCTAAGGGAAAATATAAATAAAATAACAACTGAACAAATAAAAAAATTGCTAGACCCTTAACTTTAACAGAAATAAAAGATAAAAAAATGTTAAAAAATAATAAGGCATTGGGATTAGATAGTCTTATACCAGAACAATATAAAATACTACTTGATGATGCAGTTAAAATATTAGATAAGGTCTGTAGAGAAATAAATACAACTGCTGAAGTCCCCCCATCATGGAAATATCCCCCTTATATCACCTATTTTAAAACAAGATAAGGTTCCTACAAAGTGATCATACAGACCCATTTCACTTTTAAGTGTGGACTATAAGATCTACTTATACCTAAACTAATTAACAATGACCAAACTGGGTTTATTTTAAATAGACAAGTACGGGATAATATGATAAGAACACATATATTAACAGACTATGCAAATAAAAATAAAAAAAAATTTGTATCATTAGTCTAGATTTATATAAGGCTTTTGACTCAGTTAATTTGTCTTACCTGTTTAAAACACTTAAAAAATTCTCGCATACATTAACCATTGTGCTTATGTTAAAATAGGTTATTTTCTTTCCAATTCCTTTAAATTACAAAAGGACACAAAACAAGGCTGTCCATTATCAACTTTACATTTTGCATTAGCTATAGAACCCCTTACTAAAAGTAATAGATCCAATAAGAACTTGAATTGTATCAAAGAAAAAGAAGATTTCAAACTAAAGATTCAGCTCTTGTTAATGATATTCTACTAACAATAGGAAATATAAAGAATTCATTAGAACATATAATTAGTTCTATGAGTCAGTTTGAAGAAAACTGAAACATAAGATTTAATTCTAATAAAAAATTACATTATTAATTAATAAAAACAAAAAAACATACAAAACATTTTAACTTCAATTGGGATAGCAGTTAAATGGAATATCTTGGTATAAACATTTTCTAATAGTAAAGAAATGATACAAACAAACTTTCAACAGGTTGTTAATAAAATTTTAAGTTTAGTCACAAATTGGAACAAATTCTTCTTTACCATGGAAGAAGGAGTAATGCTTATTAAGATGGTGATTTTCCCAAAAATATTGTTTGTTTTGGAATATTTAGTTCTATCTCCACCAAAAAAAATGATGAAGAAAATAAATAATATTCTACTTAAATTTTTTAACATCCTAATAAACCATGAGCTTCCTTTGATTGGCACAGAAAAGGTTGGGATAATGGTGGAATAGGACTCACTGATATACAATTCTACTCTACTTCAGCAATTGCAAAAGTTATAGCATTGTAGTTACATTCATCTTATGATTCAAAATGGAAAGAAATACATCAAGAAATATTATTACTAAATAAATATAGCACAACCAGTCATAAACAAATAGTCCTTAATAGTTTTATTTGGTTATTAAAAGATTTTTGCATAAATGGAATTACATCCTCTTCTCAAATGCCCTATTTAAATAACATCATTTCCTCTTTCCAAATGTTCACATATTCTAACCATTGCATTAAAGACTTAATATTTTCTATATTTCCAATTGCATATACAAATGAGTGCTTAGAAACTCATAACTTCAACAAAATGCTAGTATTGCAACAACAAAGTAACTTAATTCATTGACATCAATTCTTAAATGGTACTGATATATGTACTGTTGGAAATTTAAGGTCCAAATACAATCAAGATTCTGAGAATTAGTTAATTTTACAAATATTTAGAGACAATGTGAACACGGAGATTAATAAGATATTTAACCTAGATAAGAAATCATTCCCCAAATGATTGGATTTCTTAATACATATCAATAATAGGATCTACTTCAGTTACCTGAACACCCCCATCACTGACTTTCACTATATCGAGAAGTATACACTGACAAACCAGAAGACTGAAATCTGGAACACTGACATTCTGACTCAAGGTAAGCAACCGCTTGGCCATTTCGAAAAAAACAGCAAAAAAAAAAACAAATTAAACCCACCCATGCGAGGGGATTTGTTCCACACCCCCTTAACTAAATGAGGTCCAAGATCGCACTACCACGGGGATAAGGGGCAAAGTTCAACAGGATGGCCAAGAGGTTACTTACCTCAGGTCAGAATGTCGGTGTTCTGGATGTTGGTCTTCTGGTTTGTCAGTGTATTCATCTCGGTAAAGTGAATGTCAGTGATGTGGGCATTCAGGTAAGTGAAGTAGACCTCAATAATAATGCAAAGAAAACTAAATCATATTTGTCACAAATTTATAAAATTATTAAATTAGATTTCACATATTTAGATAATTCCTATTGGAACTACTCCCCAAAAATTAACAATGAAGACTTCTCTGAAGAATACAAGGAAATAATATTAAAATCTACAGATAAAACAACAACTTCATTATATTGGAAATTTTTCATTTGCAAATGTTTACACAGAGGTTTTACTTCCAACAAAATTACAGTTATGTATAAATCAAATCGAATTAAATTCTGGAGATATGATTCTGAAATAATAGCTGTTTAGACAAATGCAGTCATCTGCCTTTTTGGAAAGAAATTAATAACTTCATTCAAACTCTATGATCAGATACATGTAATATTTCTAAATCCTTAGTTTTATTTAATGTTCCAGTTCCTGAGATAATTCCAAAAGTCCAAATGCCTCTTCTTTGGGCCATTCTTGCTATAGCCAGAAAATAAATTACTAAAAAAAGTAAAGTTACACCCTCTAATGTTGAATTTATTAGTATGGCAAAAATTGTTTGCAGTACTGAATTGCATGCAGTAAAGATGAACACTTCTAATATTACACACTCATATAAATCTTGCCTTAAACTTAAAGACTTTCTTGAAAAATATTAATTGTGGTTGATATGTTAAACTTTGATATATTGATCAGCTGTGGATCTATGTAAATAGTTATTTGTTTGTTTTATATGAAGCCATGAGGTCAAAACTACCAACATGAATATTTCATTAAAACACAAATTAAAGATCATGCTTCTAAATACTCAGAGTCTAAACATGAAACTGCACTCATTGCAAGCATTCTTAACCCTGGAAGATGCTGACATTTTTTCAGTCACAGAAACCTGGTTCAGAGCTGTGGAGAGCACCCCAGCCATACTAGGTTACTCTTCCTATCATACATTCAGACCCCAAACGATATATATATATATATATATATATATATATATAAATATATATATATAAATCACACCTCCAGGCAGGTCAAACAGTATATTGCACAGCAGAGATTCTAGGTGCAGTTAACCATTGACAAGACCCCTATTCAGATCATAGGTAGCTACAGGCCCCAACTTTGACTCAGGATGCCCACTCTACCTATATGGACCTCTTCAAATCTAGCAAGATTCAACCCTTTACCCTAATCTTGGGCACCCTTAACTACCAACCATAGATCAGAAGAACTACTTATGCCAAAATACAAATGCCCAGAGATTCCTTGATTATGTCAATGCAAATGTCTTGGACCAGCTGGTTGACACCCCCCCCCCCCACAAGAGGTGAAAATATCTTGGACTTGGTATTGACCAATATGAGTAACCACTACAACATCCCTACAGTGTCATCACCCCTGGTAAGATCTGACCACAAAGCAGTCACTTTCAAAGTCACCATCTCCCCTGACCTCCCCCTAGCTATGGTTAAACAAAAAAACTTCTCCAAAGCTGATTACAACCTCCTAGAGGAAGGTATAAACAGCTTCACAGCCTCCTCCCCCTCAATTGGAACTGGCACATATGTCCAAATCTACACCATAGTACTATACAAGCATTTATATAGCTGCATGGAATCAGGAATACCTGACAGGACAAAATGCTTCTCCTCGTGGAAGAGTAAATCTGTCTGGTGGACATCTCCAATAAATAAACTATAATAAAAGGGAAAAAAATGCTTTCCAGGACCAAGAAGGAGCAGGTGCCTAATTGGAAGCAATCTCTCCTTAGTCTGAACAAACAAATAAGACCACTAGTGAAATCCTGCAAAGTAAACTTTGAGTTCAAACTGGCCACATCCACTAAAGACAATCATAAGGCCTTCTTCACATATGTGCGCAATCTCAAAGGAAGCAGTCAGATCTGCTCAGAACTGGTGGTCAAGGACATCACATACATAAATGTTGTCAGTATAGCTAACCTGCTGGCAGACAGGTTCAGTGAAAACTTTACTCCTTTGTCTCCCCATCAGTAAATCAGGACATCCCCAGCACTTTCCCCCCTCCCCTTATCTCTAGGGAGCAAGTCATCACTGCCCTCTCAAAGGCAAAAAATACAACCTCCATGGGACCTGATAATATCCCAGGCTGCCTCCTACATGAACTTAGGCAGGAATTTGCAGCACCATTAGGCACCTTATTTAACCAAAGCCTGAGTACTGGCTTTATCCCGGCTGAGTGGAGGGCAGCCACCGCCATCCCTTTGCACAAAGGTGGAACTTCCATCAATCCAGGAAATTATAGACCCATCAGCCTAAGTAGCCTGATCTGCAAGGCCCTGAAGTGGATTTTCATGGACCTCATTAACAAGGACATTGGGATCAAGTGTTAAGGTTGCCACACAGTTTGACTTCATCAAGGGGAGGTCATGCCTGTTAAATTTGTTCAACATCTTTGAGACAGTCACCAAAGCAATGGACGAGGGAAATACTGTGCACACCACCTACCTTAACTTGGCTAAAGCCTTTGATACTATTCCCCACTCAGGTGCAATAGATAAACTCTCTAAACTAGGCATCAATCCATATGTTACCAGATGGGTAGCAAACTGGCTCACTGATAGAACCCACCTAGTCAATATAGGGAAAGTCACCTCAAGCAGTAGACCTGTAATGAGTGGTGTACCCCAGGGATCAGTTTTGGGGCCTTTGTTGTTTGGGATATACTTTTCTGAAGTGCAGGCCAAAACCAGTGGGCTATGGCTGGCCAAGTTTGCAGATGACTGCATACTGGGAGCTGTCATCAATTCCCCTAGTGATGTGGACATCCTCCAAGAGGGTCTCACCCAAACGACTGGTGCCAAAATCATAGGCTCAAACTGAATGCCAAAAAATGCATCATTATCTCCTTTGTGGAGAATGATGTCCCCACAAATTATGACATAAATAACAAGGTCCTAAGCACTCAATCAGTCGTTAGGGACTTGGACACCAAGGTTGATAGCAAACTGGCTTTTGACCACCATATTGCCCCCGTTGTAAGGAATGCTTGTTACATGGCTCACCTCATTAGTAAGGGCATCTCATCCAGGGACAAGGTGGTCATAACATCCCTTTATTCTTCCATAATAAGACCCATTATTGAGGACAATGCCCCTTTCGGCATGTACCTCACAAAGTGCATGCAGCAACTGGAGAGACCACACAGTTTCCTCACCAGGAGACTCCAGGACCTCAGACATCTACCCTACACATAAAGGTCCTGTTCCTCTACTCAGTCTCATACAGACTCCTCAGAGGTGACCTCTGTTTGACATACAAATCAATCTTAGATCCCACATTGATGGGACTGCTGCATATCCGTAAGTCAAGCTCCACTTGAGTAACCTGCATGGGTCTATATGATATGAGTGAATCGCACAAATTGCAAAAGCTCATAATATCGAATGTACCAGACCTTGAAGTGCTTTTTATGAGATCGCGGTACAGTAAAGAATGGGATATTTGCCCTTTCCTCACTATAGTGTTATTTCAGAGTTGAAATATGTATTTTAGCGGGGGGTGTGGGGGCACAGCCCCCCACAATAGGAAGTTCGAGGTCTGGTACGTTCGATATTATGAGCGTTCACAATTTGTGTGATTTGCTCATGTGATATAGACCCACCTGCATGTGCGACCTCAACCTAGTCTGTGACATCAATGGGGCTTGTTTGGCAGGACATTTTTGTGTCCCAGAGACTCCCCCTTCTGTGGAATAGACTCCCTCTCCACATCAAGCAAAGCACCTCATTAACCCTTTTTAAGGCAACCAGGATAACTGGATGGGAAACAGAAAATACACCCCTGGGATTCTACCTGTGTCCCTGCTGGACAGGGGCATTGAGTGCTGACTTGTTGGAACATGGGTTAAATTCTTGGATAAGCTTGTTAGGGCCAGTTGTTTAGTAACTTCCTATGATCCTATAATTGATTTGTGTATTTATTGTTTTAAAACCAAATAAAAAGAATTAAAAAAAAACAAAAAAACAAAACAAAACACAATGGCAGGCCTGAAAACTAAATGGCATCTGATGAAGCCTAATATGTGTAACTACTTCAAAGAAAATTAGGAAATATAAAAGAATTGTTCTGCTAAAACACTTTGATACAATTTATCTTTGTCCATTTCAATTATCAGTGTCATTATCTGTACATATGTAGTTAGTATTTTAAATATGTCTGTTAATAGTTTAAGTTAGCTAGCTAAGTTTACCTGCTTTACTATGATTATTCCTTGGTATGTGATGGGTTTAGTATACTTGTGTTTGTTTGTATTATTTCACTTTGTACTTATATTAGATCACTAGTTTATTTTTCTTATGTATATCAAGCAAACCAAAGCATTTCTTATGGTACCACCATATAAACATGTATACAATAGTCAGTTTATGATTGGTATTGTAAATATGACATTATTGAAATATTGCTGTATGCTTTCTGTTACTGAATAACTTCTTAAAATATTTACTGTAAATCAAGGTCTTTCATTTCTTGTTGCTCTCCCAAAAGCCTGGATCATGACTAAAAAGGGTTGGTCTGACAAGCCCACCTCCCTCTGTAATACATTGAAAATAAATAAATAAATAAATGCATGTTTTACTGCACAAAAGCAAGAAAGTCTAATACTTTTCAATTATAAATCAAACTTCTAAGACTCTGTTCCACATGCATTAGCAGAGGTAGTAGCCTATGGCAGGGCCACTCCCTGAAAGACACTCATTCATGCGCCGTTAACGCTGTACCTAATGAGGGCTTACAGACAGCAAAAACATTGGATTCCTGTTCTTTGTTTAGCCATTTTGTAATAAAACAGGAATCATTGAACAAGATTCATTTATTTGCTTGTTTCATCGAAAAGGAATGTTTAATGGAGTAGCATCATTGTGTAGTAGTAATAGCTGGATACAAATTTTCTCAATGCCTCCAACATTCCACAGTCTTAGAGTATATTTAAACAAATAGTGAGATGGAATGTGAACAGGAACATTTTTGTTGCAGTCGATATATGAGGTTTTCCAGTAGAGCTTGTGATATAAACAGACTTGCCGTATATCCCAGCAGTCTAATCCATGACTTCAGTGGTCAGTGCCACTTGGTCTGGCATTCTAATATCACTTTAAAACCTCAGCAAATGCACTTATTTTAGCTTAATGTCCCCCCACACACCTAACTATATTCGATCAGTTTCACCTACAACTGAAATGTCACTTCTCCCCTCAAACCCAATGAAATAAAAGCTTCAAAGCCATAAAAGAAAAAGCAAGAAGATCCAATGGGCTTTGCTCAGATTGGTCTACTTCAAAAGATTGAGGTTTCAGAACTTCGAACTGCATATGATCGATGACCATATGGTCAAAGTTCTGAAACTTTGAAAATCAAATAAAATAAAAAATAAAAACAAAAAGTTTTCTTTAATTTTTTTGTAGGGGGGCAAGCTCCCCCCTGCACCCACGACATTCCCTGCTAAATAAATATAGCAACTCTGAGATCGCACTACAGTGAGGAAAATGGTAAATATCCTGTTACACTCTGTACGGCGATCTCCATTCAGAACGTTCGAAGTTTCAGAACTTTGATCATATGGTCATTGACCATATGCTGTTCGAAGTTATAAAACTTTGATCTTTTGAAGTAGACCCACTCAGATACATGGGTGGAAACAGCCACTGCGAGGAACACATTTGTATCACTTACACAATGTGTCGAGCCATGGCAATGTGATAAACAGGGACAACATTATTCTCCAGATAGTGTAAGTCAAACCATTCTATCATGACAACGCTGCTGACTATAAATGAAGTATCGGCATCAGATTCAGCTCTCATACTTGATTAGCCCACCTAATTCATAATATTGAACAAGTTACACATCAACTATCTGCCTATTACCTTTACTCTGCTTTGCCACAGGCTTGCGAATAAAAACACAATGCTCCACAAAACAACTTCTAGTTAGCTCACTAGCAGTAAACAATCATTCCAAATCATATATCATCTATAAAATTAGCAACTCCACACTTTTTGCAAAGGTGTAAGAACAATCAACATTAGAATTGCTAATATTTAGGTACTACGTAACCAAAGATTTTATTTCTGTTCTCTAGCATGGAATGAAATTGTAATTGTGTCTTTTTTTGCTATGATTGTATATGTAACTAAACTATGTAATGCGGAGCTTTTCACCCCGGGGCCTCCACTGAAAACTGGCTCCCTGAGCCCAGTGGACCTCCCCGGTCATCAAACTGGAAATAAATAATTAATAAGTACACCTGCTGCTAAACAATGGTACAAGACCATCACTTGTAGCTGTCCATAAACTATTGCAGTAATCTCTTTGATTCTGTTTTTTTTCAGTTGTAAGATTTCCAGCTGAGGCAGAGAAGTAAATGTAAAGCAACAAGATGCCTTGTGCAGAACCTAATGGAAGGAATCAGGGGTTTGACATATATTGTACATCTCTGCATTCAGACCTCTTAGCAGGAACCATAGTAAGTCTGTAGCACTCCTAACCTTTGTATCACTCCCCAGGCTATGCACCAACTTCCCAGTGTGTTAGAATGTCCTAGCAGAGCAAATAATTATGAAAAATCACAATGAGAGGAACTGATGGAGCAGATAAAGCTGGTTCAGGCCATTAATATCAATAATACCACTTTATTACAAAAGACATGCCTATTTGTGGGTTACAGCAAGTTTTGTTTGCAATTGTTAAAATGATGCTTAGCTTTACTCACTCTCTTCTAATTCAAGGATTACTAAATTCTGTACCTAGTACATTCTTCAAGACTTCCAGTTTATTTTCAAAATTCTCAACTGTGGCCATAAGTAATTAATTTTAGATGCAAAGATAATCCACCAAGTTTACAGAGAAATATAACTATAACTAAATGAAACACAATTTTTGTAAGGCTGACATACCTCATTTGGTATTCAGGATATATATATACCTGCACTGGCTAAAATTACTATTTTCTTTAGTTGTGAACAAGCTTCCCCTGAGATAGCAGCAATGTATCTACTTTCTGTTTGTTTTCTCACATTTAACAGGGCTGACAGCTGCTTGAGAGATAACATATGGCATTTTATAATTTGTTAGCTGACGGGTTTCTTGCGTATGGATGAGTGCTACACATCGCATTTCAATGGACTGTTTCTCATGCTCTCCATAGCAATGACAGCCAGACACTAACAAACTACATAATATTTAACCTAATACATCTGTGAAGCAAAATCATCAGAATAAAATACCTAGCTGTATAACTCTGACAATGAGCCAGCTGTAAGAATTGGATTGTCATTGGCTTGTCTTTGAGCATTATCATTGTGATAACAATTGGATTATCAGTGGCTTGTCTTCGTGGATTGTCATTGTGATAAAATTTGATTGTCATTGGCTTCTCTTTATGGATTATCATTATGATGTTTAATTAACAACACAAGTACCATGGATGATTTATAAACTTTTACTAAAGGAGTTCTTTTCTCTGATTATCTATAAAAATTTGTGTCACATGACAGGCAGCTGGCTGTAGGTAAACATTATCGGCAGCACTAAAAGATCCATAGGCATGCGTACTCTAACAGCTGGATGGTTGTCTGCAATGCTCAAAAAACAATAAAGACATTGTGGATGTGCTTTCTGCTTCCATGAGGTCTTTTCTGAGACAGTTTTTAAAAAGTGTGCCATATGACAAGCAACTTCTTGCAGTTAGGTAGTCACATAATTAAAAGATATATACATCATTCTCTATTCCATGTTTTCTAGTAATAAAATATACTTATTTTATATAAATTTCTATGAGATAGCATGAATTACTTATATTGGCCATTTTAAACTACTTCTATATAGCAGCATGACTTGTGACTTATTAACAGTGATTATTTTTATATTAAGTTTAACTCTGTTCAACATATCTTGGGCTTTTTACTTTAAGAAACATGAGGAGCACATGGCAGTAAATGTAATTTTCATTCTTTGTCATCGGGATGGACTTTTAAACTGTCCATATAGCTGTCTGGTTTCCTCAGTAGTCTCCATATATGGAATATATAGCAAGGCTATTTTTTGTAGGAAATCCAATCTACATTTTAGGACAGTCCTTGCTGTTCATAAGTTCATAGGTATTTACTAGGTTAACAACCACAAGGGCCTTTTTAAGCCTAGTCATGTATCTGAAATCTCTGACAAGTTCTGCTAGCCTTAGTAAATGTAAGCAGGGGCTTGAGAGAGAGAGATGAAACATTTGCAAGCAGGGGCCTGGGAGATGAACCATTTATAGTCTGCCTGTACCCATTTGAGACATAGGTTACAAATCAGAGATTAATTTTCTGTTGAACTGAGTTGAGAAACTTTGTTCACATGGATGAGGAGCCTATTCCAGAGAATGAATAGTCTATGGGATGCATATTTGACTTGGCAGCATGTCTTATTTGTATTACATCCAAGGTTTAAATCTTTAGAACTAGTAATTCTAGTGCTGTTTTGTGGATATGCATGAGATCCATCATGGTGGGGTCCGACAATGCCTTTTATGCCAGGCATAGATCTCCCCTCAACAGCCTGTAGGAGACAAGAGTACAGGGAAAGGGCCTTGAGGCAGTTTGCATAGGACATGTTACTTATGCCCTGTATTCTTTTAGTGAGAAACCTTCGGTGGACATTTCAGTTGTTGGATGTGCTTAGTTATGTACATATCAAAGGGGGCATTGTACTCAGTGATAGGTCTGATGAATACCAAATATAATGGAACAATGACTTCCTTCAACCTAAATGTCATAGCTGTGTTTATAAGTTGCACAACATATAATGATTTCCTCACTACTGTAGACATGTGATGCTCAAAGACTAGAGTACTGTCTATGTGTCTCTCCAAGTCCCTGATTACTGGGTCACCTCTTAGGGGTGAGCTGTCAATATGATCATTCCCATGGTGGATGACTTTCTATAGGATAATTGTATGCATTTCTTTGCCTTTAGTTTCAGTCAATGGCTCTGACACCAGTTGTTTGTCTGTGTCAGCCCTTCCTGTTGAACATTTGTGTCAGTGGGAGATTCTATAACAATCATCTGCAAATTTAGTCAGCCAGAGGCCAGTGATGAGATTGGCGTTGACTTCAGAGAAGTAAATGCCAAAAAAGAGAGGTCCCAATATTGATCCCTAAGTGACTCTACTTGTGACCGGTCTCTTTGTAGAGGTAGACTCCCCAATTCTAACTTTCTGAGTTCTGTCGGTGAGCCATCTGGCTATCCACCAGGTGACATGAGAGTTTAAACCTAATCACTTGAGTTTTTTAACAATGCCCATGTTACGTGCCTTTACTTGGAAAAGCAACTGTTAGATAATCTCTTTGCAACGCTTCACCATCAGAGACTTGAAACTCTCTGTTATTTATATTTGGACATTTACATATTTGTCTCAGATACATGCCTGTATTTTCTTCCATACAAGTTTCCATATCCTCCATGGATAGTTATCTATACTTTCCCAATACATTTGGATGCCATGTATGGGATGTTATGTTTTTAAAGTACCTCTTATGCAAATCTTCTGGATTTTTAATTTTTGTACTGTGGATCACTGTCATATATCCAAACATCAGGGATTCTACGTCTCAAAAATAGGCTGGAAGCAATTCTCATACTTGTTGTAGCCATCAATTTGATTATCTACAAATAAGAGCAAAATAGCTTCCTTAAACTGTAACATATCAATGTCCCCTCATATTCATGCTTAACATAGTAAAGTGCAAGCTTTAGTTTCTTCATTTACTTGTTGTGGTATGAACTTTGAATCGTACAGCTCTACACTTACTTGGTTGATCTATTTCAGTCAGCAGTTATGATCAATATGCTTTGATCTCTTGCTGTTTCTTGGCAATTTGTTATTCCAAGATGCAATTTATGAATCCTGGCAAGATTCTATATTCTTACTTGATTGGCAACTATTACTTTGTCAACTTTGAACATTAAAAATTGGACACAGAGTACATTTCCCATGGCAAAAAAGGGTTTGCTTTCTGCTCATGCCAAACTTCCTTTGTAATTTTTTTCTTTCTTTATTAAGTCTACAATAAAAAAATTCAGTAATGAAGTTTCTTAGTCCGCTTAAGTATATATGTAGAATTATTTAACTTTTTCTTATTTTTCTAGAAACTGCAGCATTACCAAAAGCATATAGTTATTCTTTTAAAAATTTGTTATGGTTATCTGGTAAATATGCTCTGCTCATCCTATCTGTTATGTGCACTTCCTATCATGACTCTAGAATTTCAGACTTTTTATTCTTATTTTTCACTTATACATAACTTGAAAGTTTGCTATCTTGATCTATGCAGCAACTGCATTATTCTCATTCGTATACCCTTCGTAGTCTAACAACATACTAATAGACCATCACTTAATTTCCTGTGCAACAGCTCTTCTAAGCACTGCTTGTACTGATGAAATATATACAGTAGTCTAAGAAATTTGAATATTTCTAATCATATATTAGATATTCAGAGTCCAAAGCTTTGTTCCTCCAGCATTATCTGCCACGATATTTAATTTGCATTTAGTGCTGAAAAACTGTATTTGTTTTTTTAAATAATTTCTTCAGCTTTAAACAATGGGGCTTTCAACAAAGGTTCTGCTGTCTTTTAGTCACTTCATTCTGATTTTGAAGCTAGATATGCAAATATTTTCAACAGTGTCTTACAGTTTGCTAGTTAGATGGGGGAATAAACCTGTAAATGCTAATGAGCTAGTTAGGGTGATTACCATATTATATGATTCACAGAGCTTCTGGAGAAATAACAGTATATACGTCATGAAGCTTAGACTACATCTTTTGTCTCATTGTGCTTTTTAAGTATCCTGACATGATGTGACAGATTGGAAAAATGTCTGCTAGAACTTAAGAACTACATCTACTGAAATGAAGGAATATCTTTCCTTTTCCAAGACTGTGTTTGGAGCTATGTAATTATAATCCACAGAAATCATGCAAATCAGCTGCATTATTCTGGAATAAATGTTTCATATATTCCTTCCCACAAGTTGATTAGTAGAAAAATCTAAAGAGGTTCTCTATGCTACATTCTTTTATGTGGCATGGAAAGACAACATAAATGCATTAGCTCTATAACTTTCCTTGATGAAAAATGAAACACAAAGCTGCAATTCATAAGTCAATTTAAGTAAATAATGGTAACCCAAACAGTTTTTATTACACATTTTTCATAAGAACAGCACTAGAACTTGGAGGGATGTATATGTTACAAATGGAAATACAGAACCAATGTCTATGAATTTGGTGAACTATGTGATTCTTTAATTAGAGAGAGAATAATTGTGATATAACAAAAGATGAAATAAGGGTCTGGCTAATTAGAGAAATAAACATCTACATGCCAAAACTGTGGATGTCTACAGAGCAGTTGAATTTGGCACTGTACAAACACATTAACTGATGAATGAATGTGTTTAAATTAAAATGAGGGGCTAATAAAATAACAAAAGTGGAAGGTAAAGGTAGAGTGCAGTCTAAATGAAATGAGTATGAAAGAAAGCTACAAGTCAATGATCAATAAAAAGATAGTCTTTGAGATGAAGGTATCCCATTGTTTTAATTTAAGCTTCAATAGATGTACCTAAAAGCACAATAAAAAGAACTGTTCAGCTTCTAAGAAATCCTGCAGATCGTGTGCCAGAAAAAGACACTTCTCTAGTTGCATGAAACAAATGCATTCAAAAATATGCAAATATGTAAGCTGCTGAAGACAAATATGAATGTGAACTGTTATTGGCACTGTGATATCTGAGATATTTGATATCTGAGAGAAAGGAATGGGTGCACGGTTATTGAAAGATGTTTCAGTGAAAGCATAGCCTGTGTAAAAATCCTCAGCATAGAAGGAAATTTGTTCTTATTATTCTTTGAAG